>NC_051276.1:19182473-19482473 GCF_015220745.1 Sebastes umbrosus | reverse complement strand
TGTGGAGTGTGTTGAAACACTACAAAGAACCCATATACAGTGGGTTGGAGACACTGCATTCTCCGTAATTAAGAAACATTTGTCTGGCGCCGGTCATTTAACGGTCAAGCAGTGTCTGATTTCATCACTTTTAATGTATTTACATTCATGTTTCCTGGTCTGTCAATTCTCTGCATACCAAAAAACAACAAGCTGATAATTGTGACACTAGATACTCCATCATTTTTGCCATGTTGATGTTGCAAATCTTATTTTCATTTCACCCTGAGGCAAATCGTGCTTCTTCTTCTCTAGCAGGCTGTTGGATGATATGGTGTGAATATGTCAATGCCATAACTTTCACTAAGTACCTATGGCAGCAAAGAAATCAACTGGAAGTTAGTGGTATAAAGCTTTATAATGTGATTTAATATAGACAGCTGGAGGGTAGTGAAAGAGAAATGGAATATGGTGAGACGGGGAAATAAAGGAGGTTGTGGTACACTATGAAGTAGGAAAAGATGGAGAGGAAAGTAGAAAGCAGCAAAATAAGTTGATTTGACAATTGCAGCAAAGCTCAAGAGTTAAATTGACAACAGAAAATGTGTTTTTGAAGACATCAAAAAAATCTAATGCAGATCAAAAATAACTAAATGAGACGGCTTTACTTATGCATGTCCTTTTGAGTGTATGGATACACACTGCCTCCCATTGGTAACGGCTGGTATGTTATGAATGAGACAGAAGTGTCTGCACTTCATTACTGCACGCTTCAGTGAAATATGATGATACGCATTGCTACATTTGCCATATGGAAATGCACTGATAGGCCTGTTTACGTTCTGGACTGGAGAAACTCATTGATGATCACTTTGTTCATGAATATTACAGAAAATCCCAGGAATTAGTATCAACATGTATTAGTGTGAGGTGTCTTACTGTCTTTATAGGTGTTAGCAGGTTGCTGTTTCTATTACAGGACCTTGTTAGCTACTCTTTTGCTTCAATTAATGTGTCAAGGTTAATAAAAGAGGATTGTCCGATTGCATGAAGTGAAAATGAGAAACAATATGGATTGGTATGCATATGAAATGTTTGACCATACACATTTGAGGTATTTTCACTTGAACTGAAAAGTTATATGTTTAACTTTAACATTTGTGTTTCTTAATCACAATTTAAAATGTTTGTTTGCTCTTGTATTAAATGACCATTCACACTTTGATAGTAGTCTTTGGTAGTGGTGGTGGCTGTTGTTTACATTTAGATCACAGATGGTGCTTTTAAGCTTGCTGTTGTTGCGTTCTCAGGTGTCTGGCGGGGCAGCCTGGCTTACTGGCAGACAGACACTGAGCAGTATTTTAATGGCCGCTGCCCATTAGGTGTTCAGTAGGGATATATGTGTGGTGGATCATGTTTTCAACTGGCTGGCAGGAAGACAGAGGGCAGCTATCAAAAACAAGTCTATCAGGGGCTTTTAGATCTGCCTATGCGCCACACCCAAGGCAAAATTACCTGCTGAGTGCGCCACTGGGTCCTCTCACAAACACATTTACTTCTCCTCCCAGCTGCTATTACAGTGTTTAGTGGTTGGTTTTAATAGCATCATAAAGGATGAATAGATTAACACCTTGATATGAACCACTCAGTCGATCTCTTTGTGTCCTTGCCAATTTCTCGTCACTCACTCACTTTCCCACTCATCCACCCTCCAGTCTGTGAACCCAGGGAGTTACTCTTGAAAGGAGGATTAGGAAGTCAACCTCGTCTTTTATGTCAAAATTTAGGGAAATCCTGGATTTTTGGTGCCAAGACCGGGGCTCACAGAAAAGTCCCCGTTACTGACATGTTACCATTAAAGGGACTGTTCGTAACTTCTTACACGTATAAATCGAGTTTCCCATGCTCGTTCGCATATGCGCGCTCGCGTGTGGCTACGCTGTTCAGACTCAGACTCCAACACAAACTACACGGAAGCACCAAAACCGCAAAGTTCTATCTAGTGAAGCCCGTCTTGCAAAACAGTGTTGGTCGCGGTCGTAGTCGCGGGGGAGACCGTAGCTTTGGTCTCCAGGGCCGGAATCTCTGCTCCTCTAATCCTCTGCTCCTCTGCTCCTCTGCCTGCTTGCCTTTACTCAGCTCGCTCCACCTCACATGCATGCGCGCACACTACACACTGCAGAAGAGTTAGTTTAGATCTGAGAATATCTAGTGAATGTCCAGTGGACGTTTGTGCAGAAATAACTGCTGCAGCTCCTCCAGACCAACAGAGGTTTCCAGTGTCTTGTGAAGTGACGGGGCTCCGCAGCGAGAAACGTTATTTTCTCTGACCGGGTGTCGGTGTCTCCCTCTGGCCGCGGTCGGGAGGCTGAAGCAGGAAAAGCCAACACTAGGATCAGCAGTGATTCATGGAGACACCTTCGTCTGGTCAGCTAACATTACTGCCAAGCAGCTGAAACGTAGAGTGATATTGTGGTTTTACCTGACGTGTGTTGTCCTCGCGGTTTTGAGCGATGCTCGTTCATGTCTATTTAGAGCGAGCAAGCGCGAACCCAACGCTGACTTTCGTTGACTTAACGGCCACATGTGACGCTGTTAACAAGCATTTCTGATTCTTACAAACACTCCCTTTAAGGGTGTAAGAAAATATCGATACACATGAGTATCGCAATATTATGTTTGCGATAAACACTGTATCGTTTTTTAATTAACCTTTTGAAAATCGGATGGCCCGCCGGTGGACCTGGCCTCTATTCTGTCTTTCGGAGGTTGTAGCGGGCTCAGTTTTCACGTCATACTTGCATGTCACAAAGGAGACTAAATAACGCTCCACAGTTATGCTAAATTTTGGCGAGGAAAAACTGGCATGGCCCTTTTCAAAGGTGTCAAAGGTTTTCTAGCCGGAAGTTAATGTAAACAAACATTGTGATTGGTTCTATTCAGACAGTCAGAATTTCTGTAACATTGCAAACATTAAACCACTGCCGTTTACTTTTAAATGTATGGTTGAATCTTCTAAAACCCACTTACAAGCTTTTCAAATCTTCTTTTGTGAATTGGATTTCACTTCATACATTTAGCCCACACGCCTCACCAGTAATGTCACTCAACTGTAGAAAGACAGAAAACCGCTTTGTGTTCCCCTCATGGCTGTTCTTCAGCCCCTGCCCTTTGCCAGTTCATCACTGTGTGACACATCGACTCCTTTTACCCAGGTCCTTATACTCAGCACTTCCATTTCACAGCCTTCTGCCTGCCTGGTGGACAAACAACCAGGGTACACCAATCCATCACACCTACAGTCTTTAACCCCAACTGGTTTTAGGCATTCTCGTCAACCATTATTCATTCTTCTAAAGTTTATTGATCTTATAATACCTTTTTCGTAGTGACCTCTCCACCCACCAGCCCCTATGTGGGACATGCAATCACTTTCTTTCTTTATGGACTTTACCCAACTGTCGGAAATACTTTTAAAAATATATGATATAAATGTCATATATGGTGGTTGATTCCTAAGAAAGCAGCTCTGCGATCACTCTTCTGTGCTCTACCCACGCTCACTCATATTCAGCCACCACCCACCTACACCACCAACCTTTTCCATTTCATACTTCTCAGCCTGCGTGTGTTTATGGCACCATAAAGCTGGCACTGTGGCATGCAGAGACTCTGAGCCAGTGATGTGTGTCTGGGGAATATCGACCCGGTGTGACACACATAGAGAGAGACAGATAAACAGAAAGGGAGTTGCTGTAGTTTTAGAGATAAGTGGATTTTGCCTCCATAATGAGGTAAGGGACCACTTCTCTTTAGTCTTGTCATTAGATAGTTCATGAAGTATCACCTCATGTACACAATACAGCACTTATTTTACAAGAAAATACATTCCTTTTTATTCACATAATTCTGCGTTGTCTTTTGTATTTACTCAGTTATGCTACACAGTAATGCCTTCTCAGACATTTCTCGCTGTGCATCTTTGCGAGCTGCAGCGAGAGGACACGGGTGACAGGATTTCTCATCCTGTCACCCGTGTCCTCTCGCTGCACTTCTCCTGCAGTGTTATGTCAAAGGCAGTGGTGTGTAAAAAGGGTGTATACTGTATGTGTGTGTGAGGGTGTGTTTATCTCCGCTGGTGTGCATCAGAGTGTTTTAATGTGAAGCAATATTTTCCTAGCAGGCCCATGTTAGGGCATATTTTTCCAATCTCACAATAAAGCTTGCTGTCAGCATGTCTGCAGTTTTTACTCGGACAAAGCTGATTTGATGCTTTAATGTTTAATGTTATTAATGACACTCTTTTATCAGACTCAAATGACCTGATTATTGAGTATATTGTGCATTTGAATACTATATACAATAATATACAATACACATAATATTCTATGATTGTTTATATAATTAGTTACTTTTCATCATCACAACCATGTTTTCGCTCACATCTCTTGTAATGACAAAATAACCCATATTAGTCTTGCCATTAGCCTCTTCACTGCCTCTAATAAGCATCAGTAAAGTCATTCATGTAAGTCAGGTATTTGAACTTGCTCTCTTGCTAATGAGAGAACATGACTCCATGTTGATTTGATGAGACGTGTACAAACACTGAGAGAGTTCAGCTGTTTATCAACTAGTATCCTCGCTGTCAGCCTTGTCTACGACACCGCCTCGTCTACAGAAACAGGGCAGATTATCATAATAGGTAAACAAAACACATCGGGATGATGGATGCTTTTGGTTTTCACTTATGGTATATATTGTGCTGTGCAGTAGATTTTATATGTTCACTTACATTCCTGTTTTGTCCAAGAGATCCAGGCAGAAAGGATAAACCTCAGGCACGCAGTGAGAATTGTTTGATAATAGGATTCCCTTATCTCCCTTGCTATTTGCTTGGTAATCACTTCGGTCACAGTTGATGATAACATGGCACTGATTTGAGACATATTCAGCACAAACAAACAGATCAGTTCAGGGTACCATTTCACAGGAAGTTTCTGCTCATCATCCTTACAGTTAGATGTAATAAACACTGGAAGGAGTGATGGTCAGGAGGATGCAATGAAAGGCTTTCGTTGAGATTCTTTGATTATATAATGTGCCTCCTTGTACTCAGTGTGTCCACGCAAATTATGTTTTCAGAGAAAATATGCTTACTCTTCACTTCCTGTGACTTGCATTTACATTAGTTTTAATAGTATTTTGAAATATATATGCTACAATTTGAAAGGTTAGCCAACCCTCTATTACTATATGCCTCACCTACTAATATCACATACAGTGTCTAGCTCTCTCTTTTTATTATGGTCACTCTGTCGGCACCACACTCTATATCTATATATCTATATATCCTGTAAGTCCTGATCAGGTCCCTTTGGCCACTTTATCTAAATCAGGATGTGAACAGATTGCCAAGCCAGTAAACCTGATTATCTCCTGCACAAACACAAACTCTGAATGCGAACGCTGCATTGTTGTGATACTTCCCATGTCGGTGTTGTTGCTCGTCATTGTTATTCAGATGCAGTAAACATTTGAGCTTGTGTGTCAGATGGAAGAAAAATCCACTTGTGATACATATTGAAATGTATCCTCTGGACTGACTGTCATTGACGCGATATTTAATTTAATTTATTTTACTTCATGGCCTCCATATTCTTTTGATTGACCCTGTCCTTTGTTTTTGTAGTGCATTTCTGTCTGCTCTCTGTCTTCGTTTTTGTAGTCTGTCAAACCAATTGATTCTGAAATGTATGGACCTAAGGTAATAGGATTATAGAATAAAGCCGAAATGGGATGGACAGGAGGATCAATGCCCATTTATCGGGGTAATAAAATGTAGATTTAGAATTATATAGCTTAATCTTTCCTCTTGGCACACATAGAGAATAAATTAGAGACCCCTAGCCTGTTTGTTTTTCATTTATCTCACAGAGTAAACTGTATGTGTGTGTATTATAGGTCTAAGTATGTACAGTATTTGTGTGTTTACATATACAATATTGTTAGTTTGTGCACTTTTGTTAGGTTGTAAGCCTCATTGTAGCCATGCAATCACAATTAAAGTTTATTAATACATATTAAAAAAAGATTACAGAATCTTTAAACTACAGAATAACACAAAAATAAATCAATGTCGCCACCTAGTGGTCAAATAGAGGCACTGTATAGGACGTGTGAGTCAAAGCACCCAGCATCAGCTTTAAATACTGGTACTCATATGACCCACAATAGAGCATGAGTCACATGACATGCCTGATTCTCTCCTTAGGCCTTCAGAGCAGCGTGTACACCCATCTTTGTGTCTCTGTGTTTTAAAAATAATTTTAGTGGGGAACAAAAGACGTATTTTCTCGTGAGTACTCAGTACCAAAGAAGTTATAATAGAATAACTGATAGGAAGTATATGAATAAACTATGCAATGCTCTCTGTACTTGGAAACACAATCATTCAACATCTCCAAAAATATACTATGCATCTCTTTTTTTTTTAATTGAATTATCAACAGTTTATTTGAGTGGTTTTGAAACTGAAGTAACTATTACTATTACTAACTGATACTACCATTTGACCAGTCACACAAGCTGAAGAAGGGGATCTGATTACATGTTCAATTTGACCCTTTTCCATACAGATAGTTAGATAGGCGGCATAAACCATAATTTTGGTGTTACTCCTTTTAATCCTGTTGCTTAACGGTATTTCTCTGTGTTTGCTGTCTTTCCCTGTAGGGACCAGTGACCCCTATGTGAAGTTTAAGATTGCAGGGAAGGAAGTGTTCAGGAGTAAGACCATCCATAAGAACCTCAACCCGGTGTGGGATGAGAGAGTAAGCCTTCTGGTGGAAACCCTGAAGGACCCGCTATACGTCAAGGTACAGCAGATAAGTCCTGGCCTTTGATGTCATCCTGCTGCGATATAAATTGCTGTTGTTGTATTTTGGATGACTTTTAAGACATGAACTCACTATGCAAGCTTCCTTTTTATGCCAGGTATGACAAATCAGTGTGACAGATAACATTTGCAATGTTGTGTTGAGGATCCTCTGTTGACATTTGCTGTATATTGTCTCTTTGTAGGTTTTTGACTATGACTTTGGACTTCAGGATGATTTCATGGGCTCAGCATACCTCCACCTGGAGTCACTGGAACATCAGAGGTCTCTTTGTCTCTTTTGTCTTCTCTTTTTTATTATTATTTCCATCTCTTCATAACATCTATTTTCTCGACACACACTCCAAGCATCTTGCCTTGCTGCTTGCTGCTGTCGTTGTGATCAAACATCTGTTGTCTCCCTCTAGTGGCAGTTTTTGGTAACTCACCTCAAACCTCCTGAAGCACAACAAGGCTACATACAATTTTGATTGTACATTATATGAAGAAGTTTTTAATACCAAAAGTCCATCATTTATTATATGTGAAGTAGAAATACTGCCATCTGTGTCAGTGTAATCACTGTATCATCTGTAAACTTCACGTGTGCCATCTATTTTGTGCCATCAATCACTTTTGAGTAGGTGTCACATTTTTCACTATGAATTTTTTGCACACCCACGCAGGTGTTTTCAATTACTTTGGCCGATTACACCTCCTGTCAGGTGGAAGTCGGGTCAGCCATGCTGGGAATATATGTTTTTCAGAGCATATATTTGGACTTGAAATAGCAGGAAAAGTTTTGTTAGTAACATTAATGATTTTAGTCACATTTGAAAAAATACATTACTCTGTATATTTCCAATGAGACGTCTTTTCCCAAAGTGGAGATCATCGCTGCTCATCAGAACTGGATTAGTCTTGCTGATGTAACCAAACACTGAACAGCACCATAAAACATTCATAACCTTTGCTGATGCTTAGTGTTAATACCTGTATTTAAAGGCCTGTCAGTCAACTTGGGAGCGATAGCAGGTTGCAATCTTGTGTCTTGAGTTTTGGTGGAGGGCGCCTATTTTGTTTACATTTCGATTAGGGATTGTGACGTTAAAATGTATCAGAATTGTCAATGGAACTACCAGTACACACACTGCTGACTGCATCGCCGCCGCATCGCGCAGAGCCGGTGCAGACATCTGCAAAGAGTACAATGAGAGCGTATCTATGGTGGCAGAGAAGGGTTGAACGAATGCAAAAGCCATAACACGAATGCAAAAAAATTTGTCTTCTGCATTTGTGCTGTGGCTTTTGCATTTGGGTTGTTGCTTTTGCACTTGTGTTTTGACTTTTGAATTTGTGTTGTTGCTTTTGCACTTGTGTTTTGACTTTTGCATTTGTGCTGTGGCTTTTGCATTTGTGCTGTGGATTTTGCATTTGTGTTGTGAATTTTGCATTTGTGTTGTGTCTTTTGCATTCGTTCAACCCTTCTCAGCCACTGTACGTAATTGTTGTGTGAGATGTACGAGTGAAAAACACGTCTGATACACTTGCAGTCTAGGGGTCAGCCAATTGTGGGTTGTATTCATTCAATCAAACATTACAGCAGTGGTTGTTACAGACCCACCTGGCGGAGATCTGCACTCTTCTATTCTAGTTATCATAGTAACTCACTGAAAACAAGAATGGCCGCTAGGGAGAGAGGAAGGAAGCAGAATGTGTAGTCGTCAGCATGCTTTGTAGCTTATCTCTCCACCAGCGTTGAGTCAGACCTGAAGTGATTAAATATATGTGTCTACTTTATGTTAAGATGGATGGGGTGTTCGTATAATGCATGCATTCATTTATATACACACGTGGAATCCATGTACTCTATGCATATGAATGTAAGCACTTACAGTATAGGTAACACTTTCTACAATGTGTTATAATCTGTTTATAGCACTGTATAGTTATAAGCACTCATCAATATCCATAATTATTTATAACAATAATCACAACACATTATAAAGCACTTTATCTTGACTTATAAGGTCAAGTATCATAATACTTTATAATTGCTGATGTTTCTTTTTGCAAGGATCATAGCGTATTATAATTCCCATAGTTGTAACACATTATAATCTTTTTATATTACATTAAATACAGATTATAACCTATTAAAAGTATGTTTATAATGCATTATAAATATGGGCGTCATAGAAAGTTACCCATTTTGATGTGGTTTACTGTGCTTCCCTGTAGGACACTGGATGTGACGCTGGACCTGAAAGACCCACAGTATCCAGAAAACAACCTGGGCAGCCTGGACCTGGCTGTCACTCTGTCACCGAAGGAGGGAGACATGAGGGATGCTGTAAGAAAACTATGAATTTTCAATCAGATTACTCATTCATATATCTCTCTTCCTGCACACACCACATTTCCTCCTCATTCAGGGGTATCATTCCTTCCTATATTACTTGCCCCGCTGTACATAACCTTTGGTATGTCACACCAAAATAAGGAATAATATGCCTGATATACTGTAGCCAAACAGAACTCATGAAGACCTAACTTCAGCTTAATTGCTTTTCAGAAAAAACAAACAAGTCAATATAATGAGTTTTATAATATTCACACTTGAAGTTCAGCAACAGTGTTATTCCAGGTCAATGAACGGTTGCTCCATACATCAGAAGGCATGCTGTGTTGAGCTGGAATGTGCTGGCTTCATTCAGTATCAGTTACTGGAAACTCTTCAACTCAGCAAATTACATATGCATAAACACAAGTGTAATTAATATGTTCTGTTGGAAAAGTTCCATGTTCAAAGAGCACTGGATTCTCTTTCCTAATTATGTTGGCTCGTGCCTCTGCGGACATGCTCAATGTTTCAGAGTTGCATTTATTTCTGTTCAATTATTTGTTTGGTTAATTGGACCCCTGCATGCTCGATTCGGAACAAGGCAGAGTCATAGGGGAAATATTTTATTCCTTTTGATCTGATGTCTTAATTCTGCTGCTTATTTAGTACTGTAGTTCAGAGAGTCCACATTTGACAGAACAAATAAACTCTATTTAGGTTAAGCATCATTTTGGATTTCTCCAACTGTGAAGAAAATGAGTACAAGGTTACACTAGTACATTCTGGATGACTCTCTCTGTTGCCATCTAGTGGTATGAAAGGGTAAGGGAAAATACAAAACATGAATCTTCTTTTAAATTAATCCTTTATTGAACTACTAATAATCTGGTGATTTTTAATAATCATGTAGCATCAACAGTGTTTCTATATGTGATGACCTGCGTTATATACTATGTGTGTTTTCAAGTTCATGAGTGTTGGGTGAACATCAGGGAATTGTGAGTTATTTGAACCTTTTGCATTGATGATTACATTTAACTCTAATAAGCAAAATTTATCTCAAAAATAAATAGAAGCCAAAGTTTAAGACATGCGGCAAGATCTTCAACAAAATCTCCTGCCCTTTTGAGGACGTGTCCGTAATCCTCACCTTTATGTATATTTACTGTTGTGTAGAGTAGTTCAATGTTGAACTGTTTCTCAAGGTGATTCTCCGTTATTGGACCCAAACAAAGAAGTAAAAACTAAGCAAACCAAACAAGAAAGCAGCTCCCAGTCCCAGTTCTAATCCTGTCTTTCTTTGGGTCTAGGAATGGAAATTACATTTGTGAAAGTATCAAGTGTAAAAATAATGGTTACACTGTATTAGAGGCACAAACTTCAGCTGTGTGTGTGTGTGTATGAGTGCATGTCTGCATATGCAAATACTTCATAACACCACATGACAAGTAAGAGCGCTTCTTATACACTCCTTGCTTACTTAACGTGCATGAATGACAGCCCCCCTGCACCAGGCCAGGGCTAACATCTGAACTTCATATACCCCATGCCCTTTAACCTCTGACCCTGCAGCTCTAAGGGGGGTACAGTGGGGGACGCTCTGTAACAGCTTTGTCTCATTTACAGACCATGCTTTTGAGAAGGAACTGGAAACGATCTAGTAAGGTAAACTAAAACAGCATGTAACTCCCCCACCCACACAACTTCCGACTGTACTGTAACCCCACTACCGACCGCACTGCACCTCACCTATCCTGCACTCTTCACTTGTGTCCTGGTACATGGATGGAGTCTCCCTGGCCCTCTCCCTTCCTCCCTCCTTTTCCTCCTTCCACAGTGGTATTAGCAGCTTTTCTTTCTTTATCAGTTCTTGAGTTCTCATTGTCATTAGCTTATTTTCCACAAGCTGCAATATACCACCCGCTATTTACATCACCCGAGGGGATGTAAACATTTTTTTTGGGGAATGCAAGTCTGATTAAGCCTAAAGGTGAGCTGTATTTACATGCGTGAAGGCAAGTCATAAGTCATATAAATATACACCAAGGCTGGAAGTAATGCACTACAATTACTGCAATTGTTGTAAGTGATTTTTTTTATTTCACTTTTTGGATTATGTTTACATATTTAGTGTTATAACAGCTACAATCTGGACACTGGAGCCATTTACAGTGAAATCATGGTATTTTTTCCCTGACAATTAAAATAATCTATATATTATCTATCTATATTGAACTTTGTCTTTTTAAGATGTTAAATTATGCAGTGATATATTCGTGCTTCTTCCACCTTTGATCTGCACAGTGTATTGCAGCTGCTGTGTGAGAAAATAAAGCAATTGATTTGTTTTTAGGGGTTTTAAAGGAGTCCTGTGCAACAAATCAACTTTGGAATAAGAAAGTTTGATTGTTGACTGCGTGGCCTGATTCTAGGACACTTTTAGACCCCTTTGCATCAAGTGCAAATCTTTGATGTTCACATTGTTTTGAGTTGTCATCTTGCCATACATAAGAGACTGCTACCTTTTGGTACTATTTTTTTTTATGATTCACATTGGCTGTCGGGTTGAACACAAAGCATGCTGGTCGAAGTTCTGCTTTTCTTTATTGGTTCATGCATGAGTCACTTTACCTTGTTTTTCAGTCAAATACAGTACTATTAGTATCAGGGGCGCTTTTGTGAACACAACTGGGTGTATTCACAGCTTTGTTTGCCCATGTGTCACTTTTATTAAGGTACTTTGTTTGTTATCTTTTCCTCTTTTGGTCAAAAGTTGTCATTGAGAAGGAAACGAGGCTGAATCTGGAAAATCAGTTTTACTTTTAGTCGATCTCCTAAATCACAGCTAGAGGAACCGAATGTTTCCTTAACTAACAGAGAAAAGTTTGATATCCTACCAAGAGACACAGAAACACATTTTAAGTGTGTTGGTCAGAGCTGGGCAGACGTCCTGCTGTATCGTGCTTCTCCAAACTGAGCCTTTGAAGGCTCCAAAACTGGGCCACCCCGCCTGTGACTCGGGAATTAGCTCAAACACTGACTAACCAGCTACTGTGCTACCCTACCGAAAAAAGGCGCTGCTCCTGAGTGCCTCCCTGGCTCCGCGCTCGACTGCATACAAGTACACGGTTATTTTTACACAACCACTTCTTTTTAATGAAGCATCTATGAGTGTTGAACCCGCAGCAGAAAGATGCTATTCAAGAAGTTGTTTGAGATAATGATTATGAGTCAGATGCATATTAAATCCAGGTCTCTCTGACTTTACCACGAGGCAAAATGCTTATTTTGGTACTTCAAACGTTTTTTTTATTCTTCCAAAGGGCTGACAAAAGTTATGTGCAAGGCTGTATTAGTTCTTAAACTGAATGTTACTATCTCTTATAAGAATTTCAGCCTCCGAACATCTTCTGTGCATGATCTCTCTCCTGCTGTGCTCTGGCAGAGAGACGTGGACTCCCAATCCAAATAGCCCATGGTTTTCTGTAACAAGAAATATGTAGCAACAAAACAAGGAAACAATTAGGGTTGTGCTCGAGTAGGACATAACAGCGACCTCTCATCATTAGCATACAGTGTGTTAGCAGCAAGTGAACAGGAGAAATGAAAGATGTGGGAGTTGCAGTATGGGAGGTTGGCTGTATTGCAGGGAGCCATTCGCATTGTTTAATGTCTGGAGAATGGAAATTAAGAGGCTCCGTCTCCAGATCAAAGGCCTGCACTTGCGAGGCAGGGTTTGTTCAGAGTTTAATGAAATTCACCCGCAAAACAAAAGCTATGCTAATAAATTCTCCCTAACGAGGAAGGAGGAGAGGGAAAGGCATAAAGAGAAGGAGGGAGAGAAAGAGAGAGAGAGAGAGAGAGGGGTGTATTTGTTTGACAAATAAATACCCTGCTCTTTGTTTTAGTGAAGGATACTGACATGATTCAAAGAGAGGTTAAATAGGCCTGTAAGTGCTGAGAAAACTGTTGGAAAAAAAAACTTAAAATATGGAGAATCATCAATCTGAATTTGCAGCGCTGTCAACTTACAGTGCAGCCAGATGGAATAAGAAATTTACAGTTACACTGGAACAGCATCTCAGTGGTCTGCCCGTTTTGGATACAACAGTCTACAAATCACTCGCCTATTCATTTATTTTTTACTATATTAAGAATTTGTACAAAGAAATGCAGTCTTTTGCAGACTGTAAGCTGTTTTGTCTACAGTAGATTCTCAGTAAAGTGCATGTTTTTCCATTTCTTTCACTTGATTAAAGTGGGATGCTATGTTTTGTAATTGAAAGTGATGTTCAGGCATGTCGGGTGAGCTCACACGTCAGGGGTAAATTGTGTAGAATTATCTCATTTTGTGTTTTAAGTCTTATCTTGTGTGTTTTGCCTGCTCCTCTCTGTGTTGTCTTGATGTGTTTGGAATTGCATATTTTCCTGTTGACAAAGTGTACACAAGCCGTAATTCTACCTTGAGTTTAATTAATGCATATGTGTGTTTATTTTGTGGGTGTTTGTGTGTGTGTATAAATGCACACGTGTCTGTGTAAATGTTTCTTTGAATGTGTGTGTGTGTGCCTGCTGCAGTATCAGAGTATGCGTCTGTCAGATGTGCACAGAAAAGCCCAGCTGTGGCGAGGTATAGTCAGCATCAGCCTGATAGAAGGTCGCAGCCTCCAGCCCATGGATGCCAACGGCCTCAGCGACCCTTACGTCAAATTCAGGATGGGGCACCAGAAGTACAAGAGCAAGGTAAACGCACTAAATATTTAATTTGACGGTCACCTTCACATAATTCTGAATAAGGCTCTTTATATGTGGCCCTGTGATCAAGAAAGGAAGGTGTTTTATTGCAACATTTTATTCATTTCCATATTCAGCACACAATTAAGCTATTGAAGAACACCTTTTCAGTCATACAATTCATATTAAAGACTAAGTTAGGCTTATTTGAACATTGCTCAATAGAAGAAAAACAGCTAACCTTCCACGATAACATGTACAAGCACATATGGACAAGCAATGTACAGTATTTCCTTCTGTTGTTTACTCAGACAATTCCCAAAACGCTGAACCCCCAGTGGAGAGAGCAGTTTGACTTCCACCTGTATGAAGAACAGGGGGGCTTCGTGGACATTACTGTCTGGGACAAAGATGCTGGAAAGAAGGATGACTTCATGGGAAGGTGCAGTGGTCTTCATCAGGCTGTGTGGAGATGTAGCTATCTCAGTCTTTTGTCAGGGTTGTAAAGGTAGAACAGGCGTAGCAAAATCACGCATATCTTTAAATTTTAGGATCTTTTCAGACAGGTCTTACAGAAAAAGTTTGCACAATAACAGTATGTCCGATAATTTTAGTTCAAACGGCCATGTTTGAAATTTGTACAGATTTACTCATTTTTAACCTCCCGTTCGATATCCATGAGTATAGCAGCATGGAGGCACTCGAGGAAGCCTTTTGCTTTGAACTCTTTTGACCCAAGGCCAGTAATTACTATTGCCGTGTCTTGATATTAACTGGAGATATATTAAGAGCATGCCAGAAAATCAATTAAGTCAAGAGAAGATGCTCTCAAGTGCCTACTTAAAGGTATTAATTGTGTCAGCTTTGGCTAAGTTGTCTGCAGTTGCTTATATACTACACACATGACGCTTGCTATACTGTAAGTTGTAGGCTGTTGCTATGCTCTAGCGCAATGTGTGATGTCTTTTTGATGAGATAACTAGTAGAAACTTCATTTCTAAAGGGAAATTGGAGACCTCTTTCTGTGTTACTTCTTTGAGACGTTCTGTGATGGTTATTACTTTGCAGACATTTTTTCTGCAAGCTTCAGCCCCTCATAATGGCTACACTAGCATTTCTTTAAGTTTAGTCTTAAAGTTTAGTCTTTTTTTACTACAGTATCAGCCTGTTCAGCAGAGTCAGCGTCCCCACAAAATGTACAATACTCTAAAACTGTAATTTGGTTTCTGTTTGTTTGTGTGTGCACTTTAGGTGTACCATCGACCTGACGCCTCTCAGTAAAGAACACACATACAAGCTGGACCGGCCACTCGAGGAAGGTGAAGGTGTGCTGGTGCTGCTGGTTACACTCACTGCCTCCGCCGCCGTTTCCATCTCAGACCTGTCAGTCAACATGCTGGACGACCCGCAGGAGAGACACCAGATCATGCAGAGATATGTGAGTTTGTTTTATTGCAAGAGTGGCCTCATGTTGTGTGTGTGTGTGTGAGTTTTAGGATAATATTCTGCTGTGTGAATACTTCTGGGAGAAAAGTACACAACACTGTATATGAGAACTCAACTGAAAGACCAAAAATGTTATTAAAACAATGAAAATACAAGAGAGCGTAAATACAACTACACAACAACCAGTATGCCCACATACTTCATACTTTCCTTCACACACAGCTGCAACAAATTTCACGCAGTACCCCTTGTATTACTGATTGACCATGTACCTGATACTGTGGCTTCTTCCTTTAATTGACGGCTGTGTGGCACGTGTCCACATGTCCAAGTCGCAAAGACAAAGAAAAGCATTGTTTCTTTTTTGTCATGAGTCAGACTGACGTGTCGAACAACAACTCCCACGCACATTTACAGTGTCATCGGACTTCTGATTGTTGTAAAGTCACAATTGATTCACATTTTATGAAGAATCTCACTTATTAATTTTTTTTCACAAGCTAGTGTGCTGAGTTAAAAAATAAATTCCACCAAGTTGCAGCTGTGGTTTGAAGTTAGAAGACGTGGAGAGCAGCGGAGTGGGTGAAGAGGGAGATGATGAGATTCATAAAGGGAAAGAAAGGAAGGAAGAAGAGAGGTTTGGACTAACTGTTTGGAAAAGATGGAGGGTTTGTTTCTGTTGCTATGATTCACGCCACCAGTATTGTGCGGTATTTGCATCAGCATTCTGCAGTGAGTTGCATTTATGATTAATGCATGTGGACTCATTTATTTGCGTGTAAAATGTCTTGGCTTGTTAGTCAGTTGTCATTGATTTGAGCTCAGTATTAGAGAGAGAGAGAGAGAGAGAGAGAGAGAGAGAGAGAGTGTGAGAGCCGTAAGGCCCCATCTGCCCCAGAGGCCCTCCACTCAACACAATGGTTCCAGCCTATGCCTTTGTCTTAGCCTAGTTAACCCCTCTCACCCTGTCATCTTCACTCCTTGCTACAAAGAGACACTCACACACAAACTTTCAATAGGTTTCATTCACTGACAACCTTGACGTGGGACATTTCTTTTCTGCACATCATCAGTTATCACTCAACGCTGCAGCCATATTCGCTTTTTTAATAGAAGCTATTTGTTCACTTAATGCTTTTAGTTTAATTTAGGACTTAATAAAAAAAAAAAAAAGATGGAAGATTTGTTTAATCATTATTACATTTAATTGTCTAGGAGAATTGTTGGAATACATTTTCCCGTGAGTACCACTTAGTTACGTGTGCTTTTTATGTGCGGGTATCTTATGCGTGTGTGTTCACATGCTGTACAGTGTACACAACAGTGAGTAGCTGTCTGTGTTTGTGACATTATAGTGATTATACTGATTTCAGTTAACGGTACGTCCCAGCTGGTGTGTGTGTTTGCGTCTTTCGCTGTGTGCATAGGCACCAGCGGCGACGCTCCACAGGCCGAACACGGGTGCCGCGACCTACATAACCGTGGCGGTGCCTTATTGGCTAGCCACAGGAGGTTGACCACTCTGCTCCGCGCTGCAGCAACCACCCAAGATCAGAGGGGGGAGCTCTAGGACTGGGACATGCACACGCTGTGCCTCTCCTCACAGCCACAAAATGAGGGCGGGGAGTGTGAGTGTGTGTGTTTGTGTGAGTGTGTGTAATAGGGGGCGAGAGGTAAAGGATGAGGGTTGCACCGGGAAGGGAAGGCGTGTAAAATGAAAAGAAAAAGCTATTTCACCTCTCTCACAACTCGTGCAGACCCCGTTTTTCTGCTCGGCTGAAGGCGAGACATTTTCCTTCCTTCGCCTACCTTCTTTTCCTGCCTCCTTCTCTCTCCCATCTCTGTCCCGCTCTCCTGGCAGCCTCGACTCTTTGTCTGTTGCCACCGTGGCCCTCCCGTTAGATGAAGGGATGGAGAGATAGAAGGTGGGGGGTTGCAGATGGAGGGGCACAGTGAGGTCGGTTTGAAGACTTGAATGGTCCCTACCTATTAACATATTCCTTTTCCCCAGACTGGCCGTCTTTCAGTTAGAGAATTTAATAAAGATGTACCTTATCAAAGAGCACTGATAAGCCCAAGTACCACCACTAATACATAACTGTGCTGCTCAAAGCCTGCTAATCTGTGTGTGTGTGTGTGCATGTGTAGGGGTATTGTGCTTGGGCACATTTTTACTGACTGGTATTATCTGCTTGAAATCAGCTGTCCAGCACAAGCCTGCACAAAGCATCCACTACTGCTAATCACAAACAGGCACACACATACAGACGCATGCAAAAACAGTACCTTCCTGCGTCAGCTATCTAATAAAAAAGATGGGTGTTGGCGGAGCAATACAAGTACCATGCTGTCATCATCACAGCTTTAAAGAGCGGATACCTTCACAAATGAGAATGAGAAAACAATTGAAATCCTCTGCTCGTGCCAGCCTTCAGCAGTGTGCCCCCCCCTGCTCATCATGAAAACACACACGCTAGGTTACTTTAAGGAAGTGGATTGCAAAGTGTTGATATTGTAAAAAAAAAAACCACACACACCTACGTGCATGCACACTTTAATAACCTGAATCTCTAAGAACACATTACAGATTTTAAATCCTACGAATGTCTTTGTCACACACACACACGTACACACGCCACACCTCATGTGGTCACAGTGAGGTCACTGTGTTGCATTTGGCAGGTGTTTTTTCCTCATCCCAATCTGTGGCCATTGAAGAAAGCAGATAATAGACACCTGAGTGCCGGGATCTGATGCTAGCGCCGAGCTCATTAATGTCTCTCTCATTCTAGCTGTTCTGCATTGTGACGGCTTTGTGTGTGTGTGTGTGTGTCTGGCAGGTTTGTGAGTGCCTCTGTACACTTGCATGTGTACCGCATGTATGCGTGTGTGAACGAGTACACATGATTTTCTACTGCAAACTACTTTGAATGCAGCTGACGGCAGAGCTATATGCAACACGGTGCAATACACTTAGTGTCAACTGCCTTAGATGTACTATTTCTCACCGTAACCTTTCCTTCATCCCTAATTACTGTTTCCCAGAAGTAGAGAGGGACAGAGGGAGAGAGGGAAAAGGAGAGAAAGAGATTTATGCATTATGATGGCAAAGGAGCACACACACTAATGGCTCTTAATGGGCCTGAGGTGGCCGCAAGATGGGTGGATGAGAGAAGGAGGACATGGCGACCTCCGCTGAAGTGGTGGCACTTCACCACCCACCCACATGTATGCACACTCACACACGCACACCTGTAGTACCTCTCCCACCCACTCCAGTGCACTGTAAGGTGAAGAGAAAGGACACAACCTGGACAGGAAGTGAGATAAGGGGCTGCAGTAGAGTGTGGGACGGGCAGAGAGCAAACTTTGAGAGAGAATCTCGACAGACAGTGATCCCGAGTTGATGAACAGGAGTGGGAATTGAGAGGAGGTTGTTAGCATTTGGTTGGCGTTTGAGCATTTCACAGGCATTTGATTAAATGTCCCCTGAACCGCGCGGCTGCCGGGCAGACGCTTTGTGTGTGTCTGCGTGTGAAATGTTATATGGAGCGCTGATGAAAGGTGACACGATGCAGAGATGACAGCGAGTCATAATGCTATGCCGGGGCTGATTCATCTGTGTGTTTGTGTGTCTGTTGAGTGTGACAGAGACGGGAAGAAGATGTCACAGTGACAAGATGTCAATCACAGGCAGGGCGGGGGTTTGTTTTATGAAAGACAACTCCGTCCTTCCATTTTTCTCTTTTCTCTTCTGTTCATCCCTCCTTTTCATCTCCTCTATATCCACGTCAATCCACCTGCGTGTTGATGCGGGTGTGGGGAGACGTAAATGAGGGGGTTGGGGGTTGGTCATGGCCTCCCTTCATCTCTCTACCTGTCGGTCGGTCCGTCTACTCCATCTTTTTACTGTTTATCTTTCTGATGATGATTTCAATCCTCGTGGAGGATGGGTATATTCTCTCCACCCGTCATGGATTGAGGCTGAAACCTAAATGTCCCCTCAGGGAGCCTGTATGTGGGAGGAAGGGATGGAGTGTGGATGATGGGTTTGGGGGGTGAAAGAAATATCTTTGCATCCATACATTAAAGAAGTAATTCTGTCTCATTTTCTCTGTTCAATCTCGGTGCCATTTTGTGTATCTGTGTATCAATACAGAAACCAAACTGTGGTATATATTGAAATGTTGATACTAATGTCTTTTTGGTACAATACCAAAACAATACTTTTTTAATACTGTACTTAAAGCCATGATTTCCAATATTTTTCCATGCTTTTTTTACTTAACAAACAAAGCCAAACCTCTCAAATGTTTAATGTTCAAGCAGCTGTACAAGGACTCTGCCTTAACAAAACATAGTCTGAAGTTGGCAAAATTGTGATTTAAATCAAGAACTGTCAAACAATTAAACAAGATTACAAATCTTACCAATAAAATACAGTCTAAATTGGTGAAATTACAACATAAATCCATAAATATCGGATTCAATACTGAGTAAACAGGATTATGAATCTGACCAGACATTCAATGCCATCTTTTGGTATAGTTTTTGATACTCGTTGCTACTGACACATTTCGGTCCGGACCCAAAATGTAATGATGTTCGATTCCCAGCTAGGTTTCTACTGTTGAGCACTAACTAGTCAGCCATTATTTTGCCCTTGTGTCTCCCTCTGTTGCCTCCCTCATGCCCTTTCTCTGACTCTTTTCCTCCTTGTGTCTCTCATCCCGGCTGCTCCCCAATAATCACAACAAGCAGCTGTATCTTCAGAGAAATCGTGCCTTAAAATTGAGAGTTGTCCCCTCTCTCCCTCCCTCTCGCTTTCTATGTCTCTCTTTCTCTCTCTTTCACACACTCGTTCCCCCTCTCTTTCTTTCACACACTCTCCCCTCTCATCTCCTTTAGAGAGCTTTTGGACAATGATATCGCTGGAAACAGGCAGAGTCTGACAGAGTTGGTAATAATGAATTAAGTCTGTAGCCTGGCCCTGACTCTGAAATTTAAATTATAATTACTCCTGTGGGGATGGAAGGGGTTATTGCCAGAGAGAGAGAAATAAATTGAAGTGAAGTGCATTTCCACTTTGCTTTTAAGACACGCCGACATGCTACTCAATTTGGCCTCAGTGTAGGTTTTCTATGCATGTGTTTATACCTGGGTATTTGGGTGTGAACAAAAGCATGAGTTTATTATGACTGTGCGCGTATCTGTCAGTGTGTCCATGCCTCATGGCCCAGCTGTTGATCTCCACAGGTCTCCCTTTATTCCACTGATTTACAGACTAGTTTTTACACAGTCATCATTCTTTCCCCTTGTGCGTACAGTATTTCCCTTCTCATTTCAGACACATCACATGGCATCTCATGACATGAATGTGTCTTTATGGTGTGTGAGGTTGCAAGAAGGAGAGAAATATCAGGGGGGAGATTGTGTGTATGTGTGAGTAATCTCGTATGCTTGACTTTTTGTTTTACAGTTGGGTTGTTTACCTATCGTGAGTGTTTTTCCCCCCTCTTTTGTTTGGATGCTGTATAAACTGGACAGAGTGTGTGTGTGCGGAGGTCAGTGTGTGTTTGCCTCATAACTATGATATCACTGCCAGTCACGCTTCACTGGATGTGTCCACTCACCACAACATCTCTATTATCATATTATCAGCCTCTCTCTCTCCATCTCTCTATAAATCAAACAAACACACAAGCAGAAGTGTAGGCAGTATACAATAATACAGCAGACACCTTAATATCACATCACATGCAAATCATGCATATATGCTGTAACTTTTTTTTGTCCATATTCCTATTTCGTTATATACTGTATTGCACTTACATTGCATATTTTTGAGTGTTTTAACATTTAGTTTTTTATTTCATATAGCATTTATTTCACTGTTGTCTTTCTTCTTTTGTTGATACTAATGCTGCTATTCACACACTATCTTAACACCTCTTTTTTCTTACAACATTGCGAGGAAGCAATTCATGGAGTGACGAAAAAAGTAAACACCAGCCAGTCAATTAAATCATCCAGACTGACACCAGGGAGTGAATCAAAATAATACACATCAAAATGTGTTAAAACTGCATTCAAACTTGGTATTTTTTTCACATTAAGTTATGGAGAGAAGATGTCCAAATACCATACTAACATGTTCTGCCACAACGGTTTCCTCTCCTCATAGTCAATATGCAAAACACGATGGGAAACACTGTTTTTCACTAAAACACAGTGGGGAACTATTTCCTCTGTAACTGACTTAATGACTAACTTATTCATTTTGAGTGGAACAGTTAATGGAAAAGCACTAAAAGCCCTTACTCTAATTGCAAAAGTGGAGAGTGTATAGTTTAGAAGACATCATGCATTCTCAACCCGAGTCACCTGCTCGTTGTATATTAGTAATAGATATAACGCTGAATTTTCTTGTTCTACTTCACATGTTACAGTGTTGAACTCGCCTGTTGTCTCCAATGACCCCTTTTTGTTCTACTTTTATCTGTGTACTGTATTTATTCACTGTAACCTTTTGCAATATATTTCTGCTTGACTCATCTTCTCTACCAAAATCAGTGAAGTTCCATTTTATGTGAAAAGTACAAAGTTGAGAAACATTTCAAACAGGCAAGTGCAGCTATTCAGTGAAATTAAATCTGGCCATTTGTCCTCTGTTAGACTCGACTATAAATGCCAGCTCTACATTTTCAAATAAGAGGACTGTTAAAGGACATATTCTACCCTTTCCTCTCTTAATGAAATGTCAGGCTATTGACCTGCCTTTCTCTTCCATGCTAATTTGGCGTCCTCTTTGACCTCTCACCCCTGTTCCTGTGATGTTTCAGAGCCTGTGGAGGTCACTCCACAACCTGAAAGATGTCGGCGTGGTGCAGGTTAAGGTCATCAGGGCTGAGGGACTGATGGCAGCAGATGTCACAGGTAAGACATTGACCTTAAGTCCAAACAACAGGACCATAACCTCTGCAGTATACATTGTTAAAAGTTGGTCTCTTAATTTTTCACTCTATTCGTGCTCATATATTCATGCACTTAAAAATAATCTGACAAATAGCTCCCCATTTTTGCTGCTGTTTTGCAATTTCTGTTGGTGCTTTACTATGCGAGCACTACAGAGCATCTGGTAATAACAGTAATACTCTTAATAACAAGAGTATTTTCTTTTTTTTGCTTTAAATAACTTTTGCTTGAGTTTTGTGTTTAGACACTGAACAATTTCTCTGGCGCATTTTCCTCCACCAGCAATCTGCCATAAATCTAGCCAAAGATAAAGTCAGGGTGTAATTTTGGTTTAAGGGATGATTCTCTATGAGAATCCTCAGAGAGAGTTAAAGTCTACTTTGTGCAGGACGCTAAATTTGTCTCTGCATTTTTTAGAAAAGATGCAGGCTGCTCATTTGAATAATAGAGAAAAAGTACATATTTGAACCAACAAATCTCTCTCCCTCCTCCTCCCTCCTCCCGCTCGTTCCCTGCTTGCTCTCTCTGAATCCTCCATTCTCCATTAATTCTTACTTTTAATTAGGTCTACAGTGGACAGGCCTAGTTTTTCACTCTGTATTATCTAGTAGAGAGAGAAGTGTGTGTGTGTCTGTGTGTGTGTGTGTGAGAGAGAGAGTTTTTTTTCTCCAATTGAAACAGCCACAGTCCCATTAGCCAATACAGAGTGGAGCTGGTTGATTTGGGTTATTGCGTGGAGCGACCGGAGCAGCCGGAGTGCAGGGCTAATGGCTCTCTGGCTCTTGTATTTCACTCGGAGCAGAAATTTGCTCCGTGACCTCGTTGTAGAGCTCATCATTCAGTCTGAGCTTCATGGATCCTTCCAAAAAAAAAAATAACAAGAGTAAAACTGTGGAAATATAATGTCTAGTGGCTGTTTGTTTGCCTTTCACTTTGTCTCTGCCGGTTTGACGTGGTCATAGAGAACATGTTTGGTTTCAGAGCGGTGCCTCTACAGCCTGTGGTGATTTGAAAATTATTGCTACAGGCTTACTTCACAGTTACAAGTGCAGCACGTCTTGCGGTGCCAACCAGGGCTAATATTTTACATAGAAAGTACTAAGACTGAATACAAAAACAATTGGAAAAAAGTGAAAAAAATGCAGTGCCATATGTGTTTCACATGGAAAATGTGAATTTAACGTGCTAAAAACCAGAATACAAGTGAAGATATTTCAACATGGGACTCTTCATATATTCACAAAAAGCCAAGAGAAAATAATGGGCTTTGGTTTCACATGTGGGTTTTCACTCTACTTTTTTACTTATAGCAAAGAGATCTCAAATTTAGACACCAATTTAGACATCAATTTGAATTCATACATTCTTACAAGCAAGGACAAAAGAAAATATTTGTCTTTTGTTCCCCAGAAAACGATTTCTTTCAGCCAGTCTGTTTCTAGATGGCTTATTCCTGTTTTGAGTCTGACGCTGTGTGTGTGTGTGTGTGTCTGTGTGTGTGTGTGTCACTGGCAGAAACAATAGCTCTGTAAGAGCCACATAAGAGCCCTCACCGCATGAACACCCTATTTTAACAGCCCAGACCAAGAGAGGGTCAGGAGCAAGGTGAGAGAGAAACAGACGGACAGACAAACAGACAGACAGAGAGAGGGGTCAGTGAGAGAGAGAGAGTTCACCATCTCTCCCATTCACGCTGCCTGTCTCCTCTCCCGTCTTTTTCCCTCCTCCTCTCTCTCTCTCTCTCTCTCTCTCTCTCTCTCTCTCCTCTATAGCCATCTCTCTCTCTCTAATTGAAGTGTTTTTGTGGAGTAGCTCCTCTCCAGCCCGAGTAGGATAACTGAAAATAGTCTCTAAAACCAACAATCCCTTTTGTCTGCCAGCTCTTGTCCCTCTGAGTGGATGCTATACTGTTAGAACATTTCAATAGTAACACACACACATACACACACACACACACACACACACACACATGCACCTACAGCAGCAACACCGTAGCGCGTTTAGACTTTCCTTCTTCACTCAATATCAAAACAAAACCTGTCAGTGAAGTGTAGATTTTGCACCGCATCACTTGACACTTGGAGGAATACTGTAGATAATCATGTATAGCAATAAATGCAACAAAAAAAATGTGATTGATTTACACTTTAAAGTCTGAATCATAATTAATTGTGATTATACAGGAACAGGAGAGCGTGCGCTTTCCTCTCCAGCCTCAAACTCCTCACTAACTCTAAGCTTCCTGCGAGGCAATTACAGCGCGCTCCCTCGTCTCCGTACCGTATTCATCCTCCACACTTATCTCAGGGCGCACTGAAATGAGTTTGAGCCCGCTCCTCGCTGCAAACCCTCCGCCAGCGCCACAGAGACGGGACCCAGAGGGGGGGAGGAGCTTTGCTCGGACATTACCTGGATGATCTCTGAGTGGCGCTCAAACCTGAGCGTGTAATTGGTTAAGACAGCCGCCTCTGGTGCTGGCGGCCAATAAGGTGAAAGTTCATCACCAATGACAACTGGCTCTCTGCGGCAACACAGCCTGCCATGTCATTAAAAACAGAATATTAGAGAGAAAATGGGGGAGGGACCGGGTTCTGCAGAAATAATTTTCCAGCTCTTAATTTGGATGATTGCATTTAAATTTAATCAGACGTGATTTGTGGGGACAACATTATAATCGTTTATGCTATGGACGCTCCGCGATGATTAAGGAGGATTTCAAATATTCACTACTGTAAAAAAAAACTGCCAAAATATATTCTTTTTACTTATTTACAAATTTATGATACATGTTTGTGTGTATTCATGATTCATAATACAATACATATTTTATTTGCCATGCAAGCAATTTATATGGCTAACAAAGTATGTACAGTACACAGAGCCGCTTTGAGAACTAGGCTTTTGAGTCCATTGTCTTTTGTCTATTTTAATGTATCTTGTTTTCTGTCGTAGGAGTCATAGCTGTCAATATCCACTTCAAACACTCCACATCAATAGAGCCCCACAAACAGATATGAAAGGCAACACCTACGGCTCAGCATTGATCACGGTGACATTTACTTTGCACACCCACTAAATGTCCTGCCCTTGTCACAACATTTGAAGAAAATCACACCAATCAATGACACTCACACACACACACAGACGGACACAGACGGACACACACGAGCACATACAGAATTGTGGCGGGGGGCTTTGAACTCAATCCCAACTTTATTGAGTCTTATTATGCAACATTGCTGCTTTACTAATATTTCAATATTCTCGGTATTTTTCCACGGGAATTCGCGTGGGACATATTCTTTTTTAACTTCCTGACCCAGTCTTTTCAAGTGATAAGCTCGAACAAACAGCGCAACGGCTCCCAACAGTTTTAATAAAAAATAATGATCAAAGCCAGAATTAAGAGTTTTGTTGTTTTTAGTTCATTTCGAGGCAGTGGAAGGGAGGTGGGCTGGCAGGCATGGGGAGCTGGTCTCTCTCCTTTCTGTGTACAAAGAAATTGAGATGTGAGACGTTAGTAAACAAATAGAGAATATATAGGACATTACTGGTTTTGATTATTATAGTACAGTACGCTATTCTCAGGAGGAGGAAATAACTCTGTGATTATGTTTATTTCTCCTCTCGGTCTCGCTCACCCTCTCTCTGCGCAGTTACATAACTGTAGTAAATTCTGAATTGAAAGTTTTGTTGGAATGAATTAGCATTAATGAATATGATTTATAGTGAACCATATATCATATCTGTGTTTTATAACATCTAAGGGTCTTTAAAGTTGTCACGCAGTGTATTAAAGTTTTATCTTTTGGCAGTGACAGGCCACTCAAATTATTTCGTATGTGATCCTTTTTTTAAATGATTTATTCTGTAGGATAAATCTACATTTGGATATATGTTATTTTGTTATTATTACTGTAAAATGTCACTTGTGTTATATTGATGAAACCAGTGTTGCTGCCAGTGTATAAAACTCCCTGTAATAAACACGAGTTAAATTTCAATTTTAATATCCAAAATCCTTTTCAATGTTTTTATTAATTTATTTTGCTGTCAATTTAACAAAGCAGAAAGGATGATCATGCTTTCATCATTTCATTCTCCCGTTGTTCTTGCTTTCACTCATTTTTTTCACCACGTCGTTCCCGCTACCGCCTCGCCGCTCGCTTGGAATCACTAATCATGGACCAGCTATGTTTCTCACACCCCTGCTCGGCTGTCTTTATCTCCTACTTTGAACTTCTCTGGCCTTCAGAGCCACGTCGCCGTCTATGTTCTCCGCACTATCCATTCTCAAAGTCTCCTCTCTCTTTTCACTCTCGCACCCCCTCCTTGTGACTGCCCAGGGCATAGTTGTCCTGGAGCTTATCTTCTAGTTGTCCATGTTCCCAGGGTGTTGATAGAAACGGCTCGCAGCTGTTCCACTGATATACTGTTTTATAATATATATGGCATCAGGGCTAAAAATGAGAGAATCATATTATTACAGTTGTGATAAGTCCAGGGTATTGGAGCTGTCATGTGGTGTAAGGGGGGGATGCTATATAGTATCTGTCTTAATAATATGAGGGATCGGAGATAGACAAAAGCTGTTGGAATTACTTAAGATTCTCGCTTTCCTTGAAACCTCAAGCTAACAAAAGTTTAGTGTCTCCTGTATTTATGTCTTTATTTTCACTAAGAAGGTCATTCTTGTGTGCTTTTTTTTTTGCTCGGCAGGTAAAAGTGACCCATTCTGTGTGGTGGAGCTGAGTAACGATCGGCTACAGACGCACACCGTCTACAAAAACCTCAACCCAGAGTGGAACAAGGTCTTCACTTTGTGAGTGGCTTTTACAACACTGTTGTAATGAAAATATATTTTTTTTTGTCTGACATGTACCTTAGAATTAAAGACTGGTAAAGTTAAGGCAAAGGTCTCATGAAGGAAAAAAATGTAATTCATAGCATTCAACATTTTTTTTTATTTATTTTTTTATAAATTCTGGTTCGATTGTGGTTCGATCTCACAATGTATAGTGTGGAATGCCTTTTTCATTAATGACCTTTGAACTGAAAAAAATATTCACCATCATTATTAATACAACTGCTTATTTCATAGTGTTTTAAAATATATTTTATGCCTACAGTAAATCCAGGGAGACATTAACATAAGAAAAAAAGAAGGCTTATCACATTTTTCTCTGTTCGTAAAATATTTTTTTCACATATATAGTTACACTGAGGCTATAGTTAAATTTTTAGATCTAACTCTGCATAATTTCTTACATATACAGTATGATACAATTTTATTCCATAGTACAAACCTGTGAATTCCCAGTGGTGGGACAGGTTAATTTAGTCATTCTTTGAGTGCACATCTTCCTCATAGCCTCCTTTCTATACATAACATCAGCTATCTTCTTACTAACCTAGTTTTCAAAAGATGACACGTCTGAGCTTCATATTTTAGTCCTACTTAGCTCATGCAGTAATGTAATGCAATATCACATAAAGCATGCTAATGGTGATTTTTAAACATTTATGTAAATGTAGTAGAGGGTTTTCAAATATAAGGCATTTGTTATGCCTCATATAGCCTTTCAGATTTCAAACGGTTTTCTGTGAGTCTTAAACATTTAGAGAAGCTTTTGCAAGATGTGACATCTCTCACAGTGTTTGAGTTTGTAGCGCATATTTCAGTATTTATGTCACTGGTGTTGTCTTTGTGTGTGGTCCAGTAACGTGAAGGACATCCACTCGGTACTCGAGGTCACTGTTTATGACGAGGACCGGGACAGAAGTGCAGACTTCCTGGGGAAAGTGGCTATTCCTTTACTAAATGTGAGTCAAAGGCAGATTTCTGTGTGTGTGTCTCTTTTCCTTTGGGGATAATAGAGAGAACATAGAGGAACGGAAAGAATGAAAACACACAGCGGAAGATATAAAAAGCAGAGGTTATTTTTGCAACTCCACAGATGAGACTGTTATTATTTCACACAGAGAAAGAGATGACAGGAAGGAGAAAAAATGGAATAGAGGCTAAGAAAAAAGAAGAGATTGATAGGTGAGAAGAAAGAAATTGAGGGGATGAGAGATGATGTGAAAATGACACTGATAGAGAGATGGAACGATGCGATTTATAGAAAAAAAAGGACAGAAGAGTGTCTCTTATATTTAAAAAAAATATAGATAGCCTGTGAAAGAACTGTGTGTCTAATATATCCATGCTCTGCTGTACAGTATGATTCCCCAGGATAGTTAATTTCTGTTTGACAGAGCCGAGCTGCACTGGGTAATGAACAGGTACTTGTCAGAGTTGCCACAGTTGTTTTGGGTTCCCTGTCAGCGCCAGCAGCTGGGGTTCAAAGGTGGCCCGGGGAGCCGATTCAGCCGGGTATTGCCAGACAGACGCCTGTCATGTCCCTCTCCCACAGATCCAAAATGGAGAACGCAAAGCCTACGCCTTGAAAAGCAAGGAGCTGACAGGGCCAACAAAAGGGGTCATCTTTCTCGAAATAGACGTGATTTTTAATGCTGTAAGTCTTTCTTTAGCTTTTTTGATTCTCCTCCCTGATTTTTTTTTTTTTCCATTTTGCCCCCCACCCCCTATTATCCTCTCTCTCTCCATCCCTCTCTTGTTCTCTCCAGCATCCCCCCCCCCCCACCCCTCTACGCTGCTGTTGTCTTTATTCTGTTTGTCCCCCCTCCCTCGCTTCCATCTCATCCCTCGTCCCTTGTCCCTCGTCCTCGTTTTGGCTTTAATTATCGAAGACTCCCTCTCAACCGCCTTTGTTCGCCCATTCACCATCGCTGTGTGTGTCCTATAGCGGCCATCTTACAGCTTTCTCTCCCGCTCTCTCTAGCCTCTGACATGGGGCACGCTCTACGCATGTGCTGCCAGCATCAGTACACAATGTGTTAGAAAAAATATAGTTCCTCGCTAATTCATTGACATCATCTCTGTCATTATTTTGAATAAATAGTGTCATTTCCCTCTCACCGTTTGCTGTTTATGAGGCTGTGTGTGTTCACTCCGTCCTCCAGGTGAAGGCTGGTCTCAGGACGTTGATTCCCATTGAGCAGAAGTACATCGAGGAGGAGCCCAGAGTGTCCAAACAGGTACATCAGCCGCCAACACTTATCTTCCGCCACTCCGCCTCATTTTTATCTGTGTCCACCACTGTACCCCCTATTCTGCTTGACTGTCTGAAGCAAAACCAACAAGCCTGGAGAGTGGCATCTTGTAAACCACAACAACTGTGTGGGCAAGATACAACAGGATGATTGAAGGAAAAACAGCATTTCGTTTCTTTTTTTCCCTCTTCCCTCCTCTCTCCCTTCTCTCGTCTCTCCCCCCCTCGCATCTACTCTGAGTGGTGAATAGAAATGTCAAGCTGTCAGCTCTGGGGTGCATAAGTAGATTGGCCATCCTTATAGTTGGCCCTCTTTGCCACTGCTGCTTTGCACTTCATTGTCACGCCGCTCAGTGTGGCGGCACCACAAAGGGCTGAATAGTAGGGGCTGGCCCACATCAGACATGTCATATGAGTGACCGTTTGGGCTCAGCAGTCAACGCTGCGCCATGCACAGCCGAGCACAGCCCAGCACAGCACAACACACGCACCGGCTCCCATACCACGCTTTTGTCAGCCCTCCATCTATATTCCCTTCTTTCCTCACTGTTTCTGCTCTCTGTCTCGGGCCCACTCTACGCCTTTCCTCCCAAGTGCAGAATCTTTTTTTTCATCTCCATTTCACCTCTGACTCACAGAGATGACCCATGTCAGCGTCTCGCAATGATGATGTCACTGGCTGCTTTAGAGGGATTGCCCCGTGAGGACTCTTTTGTGTGGTGGCAGCTCCCCTGCTGTTGCTCGCTGCTTAGCGTGCAGACACACACATACACAGTAAAGAAAAACACATAAGCTGCCTGCCAAACAAAACCATTTAATTATAATTATGACATTTGACTTAATAAATGACTTCACTTCTTCTAAGTGTTTTGAAGGAATAACTCAAGGCACTCTTTGGAATAATTCATGAAAAATGAAATATTCTTATCAAGGCAGTTATGGCAATAATGAGCCCAGAAGAGTACAGCGTGTACATCAAGTGCATGCGCTGAGGAACGTGGAAATGGATGATTCACAGTCTTGCTGTCCTCAGGGTCTGTGTGTCCCCAGCAGGACACCATACAGTCATCCTCAGTTTGGCAACAAAAAGCTCCACATAATTATACATAGAGAAGGAGGAATCCTCCTCTCATCTAGCATCAAAGCAGCCAAGCCACCCCTAACCACATGCAAATCCACCCGGAAACGCACATACAGTACAGACAATAGACTTCACTGTAGTGCTACAAACACATACAGTATACACACATTCGAACACACACACAATTTACCAAAGAGTGAAATAATGGCCTAGAATTTTTGAACAGCGATCTGCAGAGACAGTTTGTCCTTTGGGAGCACTTTCTCCTGGTGGTGACCTGATTGGGTGGTTGGCATTCTGCGCTGCTGTTATGCTATTCCCTGAATGGTTGGCAACCCATGGGGAGGACAGCAGTTAGCCAGCTCTCTCTCATATCTGGCCAAAAATGCACGGAGAACCCTCAGGGAGGAGAATCCAGGGACTGTGTTGGAAATTGTTATTATTGTACTTAACTTTATCGCTGGGAGAGTAGACTTAAAGAAACACTGTGAGTCAGCTTGTCACACTTAAAGCGGCTGTTTGTCCTGTATGCTGATCCACATCCATATATAGCTATCCAAAGAAGGAAAACACACTAATGTCTTCATGGTGTCCTTAGTGCTGCAATGCTGTAATATTGAAGCCAAAGTGAGGTCAAAGCTGCAAATCTCAAGTTGTAAAACGTAATGCTCCAGTTAACTTTCCAAAGTGACAGCAGAATGAGAGACAATGGAGTTTGAACCTACCATATTAAGACTTACTGTCAGTTTAACTAAGGTGCTAATTATATAATATAGCATATTTGCTCACTAAATTGTGATGACTTCACACCATGACTAAACATAAAAGAGGGAAAACTGACCTCTTAACAGTACGTCCTCACAAATGTCTAGATCAGAGATGGGCTGTAATAGCTGTGCTCATGTTTGTAATAATAATTTTGCTCCAGTTTACTTTGTCTTTTGATGAAAATATCCAAACATGTGCAGCTTATGTGGAAAAAGTCACGAAACCTTGATGTTTTTTTCCCCCAGTTATGCTCCGCTACATTTCACACAAAGTCTCATCAGTTATATAAAAGTACAGCATGTTATTAGATATTTTTTTTACTGAATGTCCATATGTTTACGTACACTTTTACATGTATCACATCATGCTGTTTTCCTTGCTACAACACATTCCTGACCTTAAGTGTTGACATGTTTTAAACTTTCACTTGTTTTGTATTTGTCTCCTTTTTAGCTGCTGTTGCGCAACTTCAACAGAGTTAGACGCTGCATCATGTTCCTGATCAACACCGGCTGCTACATCAACAGCTGCTTTGAATGGGACTCTCCACAGAGGAGCATCTGTGCTTTTGTAGTAAGTAGAGATACACTTACATAAACATGTACAGTACCATAAGTGGTAGCATATCACATACCTGTACACATTTTCATAGAAACAGGACCTATTTTTTTTGTTATATTATTAATTTGGTGTATTAAAAAGAGAGACAATCTCAGAAATGTACTTACCATATGACTTTGTCAGAGTAATTATCTCACACTTTTTGAAATTAAATGAACCCCACTCACATTAATAGCTCTATACTAAATAGACTAACAATCATCAATAGTCATCAATAGTCATATACTTTACCGATAACACTTTTTATGCCAGTTAACATCTGCACACACGCAGCAGGAGAGCAGCATGTTCACAGAGGCTGTAGGACCATTTCTGCTAACAAAGTATGGATCCTTCACTGGTAATTGCACACTCTAACACGAGGGCTTGTTGATGTCTCAAGCACAGTTAAGTACATTCCCACACTCTACAGACTGTTACTCACACACTCAAATATCTTGATATGATAGTCTCTATTAAATCTCTTTTCTGGCTTTGTGTTAGATGTAAAAGCACACATGGTATATACATGGCAAGTGTCTGTTTTGGCACTCAGTTGCTGGGAATGAGTGGAGAGTTGGTGTTGCAGCTTAAACACTATATCAAATGAGACCCTCAGACATTGAAATACTTAAATAAATGCAGCTCTAATCTATTGAAGTGTGACAAGCTGTTCCTGCAGACAGTGGAAACGGCAGCTTCTTTCTCTCTTCTCCCCGTCAGACTCCTCTCCGTCCTCTCCCTCTCTCTCCCTCCTGTCATCTGTGTCTGGTATTAAAAGGTGAAGTGTAATTGGACAGCAGAGCTATCAGTAAAAGACATTCTCCTGCAGGGCGGTGAGTGGCTGTATGGAGGTTCCTACCCTAAAGATGACAGAGCAGGCATTTAATCCTGTCTGGTTTAGTGTCCTGACTTAAGTAGCTACAGGACAGGTGGACCCGCCCCGCCCCAGCCCTTTACCATGGGGGCACTAAGTGTCTCCACAGCAGACATTAGACATTAGCAGCATTTGGCTGTCTGACACCGGTTTCATCTCTGCAGAGGCTGTGTGTGTGTGTGCGTGTGTGTGTGTATATGTGTGTGTGTTTGTACAGCAGGTCACAGTGTCATCACAAGACATGGGTCAGAAGAGACATAGTATTGATCAGTTAACATTTTCCCTCTGTGTGTGCAAGCGCGCTCATGGGCGAGCCCGGTGTGTGCGTTTGCATTTCCTCTCATGTAAGGCTGAACTGGGTGTGAGCCCCCCTTATCTTTTAGAAATAAATGAAAATGTCAGACAAAAAAAATTGTCAAGGAATTCACAGAAAACAAGGTCACCTCAGAATTGCCAATCTACACGGTGAATAGAGAGGGGAGGATGTAGCCTTGGATAGCGCAGCCTCCATGTCAGCGCACGCAAACACACACATGCACATGCCTTGTATGGCCCTTCACCCTTTTTAGAAAACACAGCGTATAGTACATCCATTTCTGAGTAACAGTGCCAACTATTCATATTCTCATTGTACTCACTTAAATTCAAAGTATTCAGATGACGATAAAGGATGTATCTAGGCCAAGGACGTAGCGTTTTATAGTTTATAGAAAGTCTGAAATTTAGGTGTCATTGTGCTTTTCCTCTTCCCCCCCCCTCTCGCTCTTTTGGGAGTCTGTTATCGTAGGAGTGTGCACTTAGCTAAAAGCATCAGAGTATTTAGGGCCTCTCTTCTACCCAGGTACCCTCCCTCCTTCCCCTTCCATTTCTTCATCCCTCTCTCATTTCTGCCTCACTTTGAGAGGCCTCTTAATCACTTCGCTCATCTCTTTAAGTGGGTTTTTATGGGGGGCCATCTGGCCAAGGTGGTGTGTTCATGAAGGTGTACGGCTGTGTGTGATTACGGGCATGTGTGTCTGTTCACATGCGCACGTGTGTTTCTGTCTGGCTGTCTTTCTAGACAGATGTTACACTTAACTTTCCAAAACGGCTGTAGCTACAGAGGTGGAGTTGTGGGCAATTCAACCCCTAAACTTACAAATGTGTGCACTTCTTAACTGCTAAGTAAGCCCGAGGGGCGGGACTGGAAAGTGTGTTCACATATTTGTGGGATTTTGTGAATGCAATAGTACATCAAAATGCAGTTGTCATACTGTGTCACTTCACAACATTTTCCTCCATAAAAACGCTCAAAATATTCTTCATGGTCTCTTACTCTCCTTCTGCCCAATTCTGAAAATGCCAGCCGCATGTACACATCGCCCATTAGTGCCAGCTGTGATTAGTGTGTATGTTGTGTGTGTTTTGTGCGCATGTGAGAGAAAGAGAGAGATCGCATAGTCTCACATCTCTCTCTCACACCCACACTGCTGTCACCCACCCATCCCGACAGTGAATCAGCCACCGTGGCAGCTTTGCCTGAGGCGTTGGCACAATGGACGGGACTGGAGTTACCTCCTGTCCTGCATGATGGGTGGTGTCTATGCGTGTGTATGTGTATGTGTGTGTGTGTGTGGGTGGGTCTCGGTGTCTCCGTCTCCCTGTCTCGGGGTTAAGCGTCTGCTTCCTCTCTCCACACCTGCAAGCCGAGTGTCTCTCCCTTCTATCCGTCCATCCATCCCTGTTCCTCTTTATCTCTCCCTCCCCACCTCTCCCTTTCCCTTCTCTCCCGGAGAGTTGAGGCCATTGTGGGGCCGAGCGGTGTTGGGTTCTGTTCTCCCGCTGCTGCCAGCTCTCCCCACGGCCCCTGCAAGACAAGGCTGTTATTGCCCCGGGGACCGCAGGCCTCAGCAGCTCTTCCTCCAAACAAATTTGCTGTAACTTTATCTGCAATTGGGCCCTGAATTGGGAGCAAATAGAGGCAGCTTTGTGAAGCTCGGGGAAGGGCGAGGGCAGCGAGCTGGGGGTTGTTGGGGAGGCAGGGGAAATGATACCGGGCTCTTTTATGTCAGGCAAAGTAGGACTCTTATCAGGAAGAGAGCCCAGACAAGGGAGCTACTTCTAGAGGAAACTGGAGCACCTATCACCTGCTTTGCATTTAGATAAAAATTCACCCTGCTGAAATAAAAAAGGAAAAAAAAAAAAAAAAAAAAAAGCAAAGACAGGTACAGAAGCAACTATTGGAGTGTGTGCGTGTGTGTTTGCACATGTCTGGCTGGCAGTTTGATACACATACACGCACACACAGTGCATAGCAGTCAGTGGTACACACCACTCCAGGTCTCTTTAAATTGCTCCTTTGACTCCTCTTCAAAGAACCTGTCTAACTTTTAAAAGTTTTAAAGTCGGGAGTTCGTCTTTGCCCACAGCAAGGGACAGCTTTGAAAGATATACTTTCACATTTTTACTGCTCTCCTGATTTGCAAAATGAATGATAGTTGAAATATAGTGGCATGACTAACAGAGAATACCAAGTCAGAGTTTAATCACCAGAGATAGAGACTCAACAGAAAATGTGTGAGGCCTTTTGTTGAGACGTTAGGGACTCAGCATCCTTACTTCTCTTAGGTACCCGTGTGCAGTTTCATTACTGTGACCATAAAATGGAGGATGCTTTGTTTTAATTTTTCATGTTATTACAAAATGACTGGCTTCGACACATTGGGCTTAGTCATTCCGGCTGCTTTTTTTATCGGATGAACAGGATGAATTGTGCTGTAGATCTCTGTTCTGCAGGAGTACAGCAGGGGGCAGTCTAGCACCACTGAATGATGGGTAGGTCCGTTCACAAACAGGACACAGTCTCCCTCCCTCTCTCTCGTTCCCTCGAACTTAACAGGACTTCTAGTTGCTATCTGGCAACACTTAGTGCCAGCATGGAAATTGATGTAAGAGAGATAAAGGGGAACTCTGAAATCCAAACTTCAGTTTCACTCCACTGAGACAGAGCAGGGGGAAAGTTAGCCTAGTGTGTGGTTAATGTAAGCCAAAGTACTGAATATTACCCTCCCACAGTGCAGCGGCTCAGAGCCGTAAGGACGCGGGCTGTGTTTTGAAACAAATAATGCAAGATACAACTCTCGACGTGCCGCTCTGAGTGCTTGAATAAATCATTTTGACTTCTCTGTTTTGTTAACATTTCTAATATACCTTCTTGTGTTCAGGGGATTTCTTAATATTAAGAGAAAGCATCAAATATTATAACTGTAATGAAAATCAACTACAGAGACTTGTCAAAATAATTTAGTTTGCTGATTTTGTGTATTGGTATTTTAGCCAAAAAATATTACAAATTATTCTGCCATGGTTTTTACTTTGTTCATGTTTGTGATTGTCTATTTTAATTAAACATATCATTTGAATTACAGCTTGTGCTTAGATGTGAAGTTTGCCCAGTTCAAATGCAGCCTTTAACTATGTTTGAAATGGTTTAGCAGATTTGACAGGAGAAAATATTGTTTTACTTTGTTTTATGACAAGTGAATAGTTTTGTTCCTAGAAATTTCAGAGCATTTAACCAAAGACTTGTTGAAGCACAAATCATTTTAAAAGAAATGATGATGGGTTTTTATGACAAAATAAATTTGCTGTTTAAAGGTAAATTGCTGCAAGTAGTTTTTTGTGACTAAATCAAATGTCCTTTACAGAAGAAAACCAAACTAACTCTAAATTGGATATTTATTGCTACTGTTCTTAAGTTGTTCAGATATTTACAGATATTATTTCATACAATGGTAGTATGAGAAGGAAAAAGATGGTCTCTCATTTCTGTGTCTGTAATAATTGGGATTTACACATTTATTTACATGCTCTCAAAACTAAATTGGAGAGTTTGCATAATTTTTATAATATAGAAGCCCATATACAGAGAAAGACAACACACTTACTGTGTTTGTATGAATATTTTTTTACCAAACAGGTAGCAGCATTAAACAGAAAATCAAGAGTGGAGCATGGAGAGCTTCCCTCTGTGTGCGCGTTCAGATATTCACCATGAACCGTCACCGACCACTACATAATGTGTGTCTGACCACACAGAGTCATCTACACATTATTCCCATGGACTACATCTGGAGCTTCATTTAGCATTTCCCCCCTCTTTTTCCCCTTCAATCCAGCATGTTTTCATCGTTGTTTCCCCCCCCCCCCCCCCCCCGTCTTTCTCTGGTCACTGACATCCACAGCATGCTCCTTCCCACTCCCTCTTCCCCAGGCGAAGAGCCTGCTATCTGGTGTAGCAAGCAGCAGGGGGGTGGCTGTGATCGCCCAGTCCTGGTGGAAAGGTCCAGGCACTGCAGGGCCCCTATTACCCAGCCGGGGGGCACGGAGACGGGGCAGGGCTGGCCACTGCTGAGCCCGGGTGTCCGGTTCCTCTAGCTGCCAGTCAAAACTTCGCCCTCAGCTACTATAACCAAATGGAGGAGGAATGAAGGGGGACGACAGGTTAAACAACCTCAAGCAAAATGGAGAAGAAAGCAAGATTTTTTTTTAAACATAAAAGAGGGTTCTATTGTTTCATATAAACATCAGGACAGAGAGGAGCAATTCATTTGTCTGTTATGTGATAACGATACCGTGAGCGATTAGAGAACCACACACTAAATATATTTACTACGCAGTATAGTATGCCTACTGTACAGTATATTTATAGCAGAGCGGTTGAAAGGAGCACCGTGTGTATCTGCATGAAGGTTTTTGAAAGTGTGCAGGTATTTATAGCTTCTACCAGAATAGGTTTAAGACAAGTGAGCTCCTTTGTTTGTTTGACTGAAGACACGTTTTCTGCACCTCTATTGCACATTGTTTAGTTACAGATTATTCCAGGATTTATCAGTGTTACACATTTGTAAATTATACTAATTTGTAGGAAGATGGATAATTTTAGAATGGTTACATTTTGTAGTGAAAATGTGTTTTTGTCTGCGTGCAAGTTTCTGTTGTTGAGCTTACACGGTCCTAACAGATTTTTCAGATGCATGAAGGGAAATGGTTGTGTTGCTTATTAGTATACAAATATGAATTATTGACTAGTTTATTTCCAATTCTCCTACACAGCTGTATCAGAGAAAGACTCTTTATATGTGAGAAAGTGAAGTTGAGTCTGAGAGAGACGGGGAATTTCAACCCTTTTGGGAAATTTGGTTGTTGCACCAAGGCCATTCAGGTTTATTTGAAAAATACATTTAGCTGTGAGCATTATGCAAATGTACTGGACTTTTTCTAATGTTTAATTTACGTCTGTTTTGGCTTTGTATACACTGTGTCTGTTAGTTAATTTTACATGAAGTTGTAGCTCTATTCGAAAGTTTGGATATTTCAAACTTTTTTGACGTGCAAAGGAAAAAAGTTGAGAAATTGTTTAGTTGTGTTGTTATTGTGAAGAGTTGTTTGCATTGATATTCAGATGTTTGTGTAAGTGTGTGTGTGTGTGTGTGTGTGTGTGTGAGGAAGGAAGGAAGGAAAACTAAACACCGACGACTCAGTGCGAGCGTGTGTGTGTGCAGTTTAGTGTCCGACTGGCTCCGCTACAGTAATAGCAGACCTGCATACACACTCTTGAGGGGCTGTTGAACCTCATATTCACATTAACCTTCGACAGTAAACACAATGAAGAGCTTGTTTTTCATTCTCCCCTCTCTCTCTCTCTCTCTCTCTCCCTCTCTCTCTCTCTCTCTCTTTTTCTCTCCCTCTGTCCGTCCTTTTCCACACACTCACAGAAATAAAACAATTTGATTGTTAATTATTAAGTTTTCTCCCTCTTGTTGATGTTGTTCAGCTAAACAGGATAGATCATAATTGGTAGACAGACCAATAAATCTGCTTTATGCAGTAATAGTCTCAATTTCACCTCTCTTAAAAGTTCCCCATCAAAACTGACTGTTAAACACGGATGCATTTTCATACAGACAGTAATTAATTTTAAATCTTCTTTGCTCATATTTGAAATAATGGATTATTTGAAATAATGGATTTCTTGTACTTGAATTTGATAAAGATGTTTTGCTAGAAAAGATTAAGTATTAGGCATGGTTTGCATTTTCAGCATTTGTTATAATTGCTGCTGAGTCTTATCAATCAAGAAAAATCTTTGTATACTTCGACATAAAATTATTAGGAAAGATAAATATTCTTTTGTTCTATTTGTTTCTGACAGATTTTATTCCCACAAAATATCCCATTTCTTCCAGCTAAACTTTTTGAAATAGTTGACACAATGCTGTTTCACAATTGACACAATGCTGTTATAAAATAACAAGCTTACATCATTAGCAATTTTACTTTCCCACATATATCTTCTCCCAACCATCGCAGTAATCTGTTGTCAGAGGCTGAAGAGCCCTGCCAAAACCAGAATACAGGGTTTTTAGCAAAGGTTAATTTTCAGATGGTACTTTTCTTGTTTGGTGATGAGAGGGGAGGTATAGAGGTTATGGTTTTGGCAGATGGGTGCAGAGAAGGTTAGAGATGGGGCATACGAGTCTTTTGGGGTAGAAGAGAGGGTATTGGGGCTTGGAGTGACAGGGTTAGGGACTCGGGGTGTGGGGTGTGTGAGGTCAGATGCTGTGGTTTGGGGCTGAGTATGGAAGGGTCAGCTTTGACGCGCTGCGGCTGAACACGGTACATGACCTCAGCCTCTGGGATGATTGGCATGGAGGAAAGAGACTCTGACGGCTTGTACTCATCCTCTTCATCGTCCTCCTCCTCAGCTGAAGGCCCAGAAAGCCTTGAGGGTCAGGGTGTTGAACCTAGGCTCACCGACGCCAAGCCTGTACCTTTGTTGAAGCCCAGTCTTATTTTTACGCTTTGTTCCATGGTGGTTATGATTCTGCATATGAATGCGTTTGAATGCGTGTCCTTTCCAATCTCACATATGGTCGGCGTACGTTCTCAGGAGTTTTGCCTCAAGAGGGTCAATATGGGGTCTTGAACGCATACGTTCTTAGCCCACACTGCTCTCACCGTTTTTGTTCTCACTTTTCTTTCGCTGATGGTTTTGTCTTTTTCTCTCTCTTCAGCTTTTTGTCATCGTCGTGTGGAACTTTGAACTCTATATGATTCCACTGGCTTTGCTTCTGCCTTTGGCCTGGAACTACATCCTCATCGCGTCGGGGAAGGATACCAGGCAAGATGTGGTGAGTAACCCCGCAGCTTCTTGATATCCCTCCGCCTTTCTTTCATTTCACTGTAAAAGCCGCTTTCCGCACACAATGCAGGGTTAAAACTCGGACACCACTGTTTCAGAGACATTATGCTGTTGTTTTGATTTACGACATTAATCACATTTACATGCATTTCATGCCTTTGATACTAGACTTAATACATACAGTAGATATTTGTGCTGTAAAAGATAGGCGAGAAGAGGTGATTTTTGATCACCCAGATGACTGAGAAAGCATCATACTTTTTTAAAGAAACAACAACAACATGAGCATCATATAAACTCATTTAAAATATATCTTTTGATTAAATTGCACAAACTTTGAGCAAAATTAGTATTTCAGTTAAAAAAAAATCTCTGAATGTTTTAAGATAAAACCCCTCCATCTGCCCGTTGAGCAGCTGCATTCTCAGTGCAATCTCACATTTCTCACTTTGCCTTCTTTGAGGAAAAGGGAGAAATAATAGGCTGTCACCTTGAGCTACGTTACGCCACTTACCTGGTAGTATATTTATTTAATTCATTTATTTTTATCTCTTCTACCAATTAAATGATGTCAAAGCAATGTCATGGAGAAACAGACATGTTTTAATCATGGCCGGGCACATTTGGAGAGTAGAGAGTGAAAACGAGAGAGAGAGCTGGACTATGGAGTGAGCGTGAACAATGAAGTGATTAATTTTAATAAGTGCCTTTTTCCAAGACTCAGTTGGAAATAACCAGTTAACAGACCTCAGATTTTCTTGCAGTCTCTCGTGTCTATATGTGTATATTTATCTCTTCATAAGGATTCTTTGGGTTAGATTGGATTTGGGCGAGACATTAAATTCAGTCATTATAATGAACCAAATCTCATTGCTTTGAGTCATTGTAATATTATACATAAAAATGGAATTAGATGTGAACTGTACATAAGTTACAACAGATTGATTTGCTAAGTCTCCAGAGTTAAGCTTCTCTATTTATAAGCTTCTATTTTCATAATTGTTAATTTAAAAAGTTGACAATAAAATCAGCAAAAGACAACCCCTATGAGACAAGCCGTCTGTTACATGACTATAACCAGGTGGTTATACAGTAGTTTGTGGTACATGCTGGAATTTAAAGTTTTTAAACTGGATATAGTCAGTTAAGTCGAGAATTAATGGTTTGCAATTGCAAGTAGGTTCACAGACAAAATAATTAATTTTTTTAATTTGTGAATGACACAGACTTTGGATTTCAGAGGATATTTTCTTCGCCTGTAGATGGCGACATTGCTTGACAAAAAAAATAAATCACACATGCCTTAAGACAAACCCCGGCATGATGATTTGTCCCCCCCACCTGCTGCTTGTATTTATCCAGACCTAATGATATTCTTTTCCCATGCACTTCCTAATTAAAATGAGGCAACAAAGGTTACATATTCTCGTAATGTGCCACTCACTTCACACACGAGGACGTACATGTAACTCCCACTTCATGCAGAATTGCTTTTCTCTCCTCCTTGAAAGTGACTATTGTGTCTCAAGTACCTCAGGAATTGGTTGGAACATTAAGACATGTTGATATTGTTGATACTCGTATGGCAAGTGCCTTTTAATACTGTTCTGCTCAGTTTTACAAAGTTGTTCTATGCTCAGAGACGAGAGGAGATATGGACACCTATTAGTGTACTGACATAGGATCCTTTTAATATCTGATGCTGTCTTAGTAGCATCTCAACACTATAATTTTGATTGACATGTACTTCCATACACGTCAAGCAGACTCTCTTTTGCCTCTGAAGGTTGCTTCAATATCATCATATTCATAGTGTGGTTTAAGGGTGTTTGGTTGAATTCAAAGGATGTATCTGCTTGGGACGCTGGGCTGAATAGATCACCAAGGCCAGACATGTTTTTTAGCCATGAGAGCACTCCTGCAAAGTTTCATATCTGACCTTCTTTCAGTTAAATGTCTCCACTCTCTAATATGAGCACAATTCAGCAATGGCTTAAAGTGAGTGTGTTCTGTACTTATAACAGTTCGACGTCCTTGATGTGTGTGGAGTGGAGGGTCAGTGTTGCTATTGGCTAACGGAGGGTATGTGGAGAAGTTGGTTTGGGCTGTTGGTGAGATAGTTCTAGGCAAATCCGCAGTGCAAGAGAAATGCGGACAAGCATTAGCGTTTATGTAGTATAAGCGAAATGTGCGGGTTTGTGCATGATGCATGAATACTGAATATTGTGTGTTATAATGGTGATGTTCTGCTGTCTGTAGTCTGGTATGTTCGCTTTTATTCCAAGGTTATGATTCAGGCACAACCAAAGTGTGGAACTACAGCTGCATGTGAGTCACTCCAGGTGTGTGTTTGCGTCGTACTTCCATGTGTGTGGGAAAATAAAGTGTGCGTACATAGAGATAAAAGTTATCTGTGTGAAAAAATATGTGCATGTATTTCCATCTACTCTGTGTGTGAGTGTGTGTGTGTGTGTGTGCAAGCATGCCTATGCACGAGTGTGCGCAGACATTCTATGCAACAATATATCCGATGAAAGTGGGATTAATTGTCAAAGATTAGCACCATTAATGCTCCTTTTCTTGCCGCTGTGACAGTTGTGCTGAACAGTACGGAGCAGCACGGGCGACACAAAGAAGATTCTCTGACAATCATCGTCTCTCTTGTCTCGGCGTTGCAATCTCGCTGCCTCAGGATTGGCGAATGCGATGAACCCTCTCTCCTTGCTCCTTTATCAACTCTCTGCCTCTTTCAGTCGTGATATTACTATCTTGAGTTAAATTTGAACACATATAGCTAAAGTAACGTGGTGTAGGCATTCATTATTTTCAGGCGTTTGTGTTTGCAAATGCTGTATATACACTCACACTCTAACACACACAGTCAGATACAAGTATCCCCCGAGTCCTGTCCCTGTTTGTTTTCAGACAGAGTTTCCCAATCTGCGTCGGTGCAGGGGGGAAGTGGGTACAGCGAGAGCACACAGTATCTGCGTTCCTCGCTTCCTCTCCCGGTCCCCTGGATTCCTCTTCCGAGTCTTTATCAAGCTGAAGTCATGGACGACGCACTGTTTCCCTCTCGCACTTGGCAGAGAACAGAGAAGAATAGAAAAGAAAACAAGGGGAAAAGGCTTTCTAATTACTTTAAACAACACACCAAATTAAAGCATTGTGCTGAGCCGAGCAAGGGTCAGCATCCGGAGCGCTGCGGTTTTCCAGCAGTCTGGGGTGAGGGTAATGCCAAAGGAATCTCTGCTGAACTCACTCTGAAGGGTGAGAGAGAAAGAGAGGGATAGGGTGGGGGGAAGAAAGAGCAACAAAAAAAAGTATACGCTTGAGTACAGACTTCCTAATGAACTGAAGGGCCTTGCTTCATCTGATGGGTTCAATGTGAGGACCCTTCTCTGATTCTACACCGCAACCACAGTCCATAGCCCTGTCTATAGCAAGTAAACAAACACAGTGTTCTCTACACGCTGTAATTCACCACTCAGGGTCACTGAATGTTGTGTGGTTACATGCTGCTTTGCAAACAGATCTCGGATCAGCGCTCCTCACCCTCGCCCCAACCTTGACCAGTACCTGCTAAGCAGTCGGAGCGTCCTCAGAACAGCGATTAAAGGAGGCGATGCACCAGCAAGGTCGCCGACCTCCTCTCTTATCATGTAGCACCCTGACCCGTGAACCCTGACTCTTCAACACTGCTAGCTGACCTGTGTGTCATGCTGTAACATGCTCACTGAAGCAAACAAACAAACAAAGAAGAGGAGCTTTTGAATATATGTAGAGTATAATACTGCGTTTGCCCTCAAAGCTAATAATGTAGCATCTCTTTCTGCACATTAATGCCATGACCCTCTCCATCTCTATCTTGTTTTGAAACCTGGAACAACTTGAGTCTTAGATCCATCCCAAGCTTGTTGCAAAGGAAGCTGCCAGTAGGCTGGGCTCGGTCAACCAGAGGACAGGCAGCTCTGCTGGAAGAGGAAAAAGGCTGCAAGGCGCATGTGCACGCACGTGTGCATCTTTGTGTGTCGTATTCATGTGTGTGCCTGCTTGCATGAGTGTATATGATGCACGTTGAGATTAAGGAGCAGAGACGCATCCCAATAGAGATCCTTCCTTGCTGTTCTGTTGGCCCAGAAAGGCCCTTACCAGATGTTATGAAGGTGTTAATTTCAGTGCAGGCTGTCGTAGAGGGCACATACGGAACATGGTGATGTCTCTTTCTACCACGGGATGATGGGCAATTAGGCCTTGTCACACTGGAGGACCATCATCTTTATCCCATGCTTCAGACCATTACATAGATTCACCCACTAGATTCGCCAACCCCATTACAGAAGAGAAGACCTTAATGGCCTGAAGATGCTTCACGCTCACAGACATGCCTCCATCCGCGACATCGAGCTGACAACTTTCAACCCACTCTACACCCTGAGTTAGAAAGCATTTCCATAAAAACAAATATAGAGTTTAATCTCCCCAATAGAACTTCATTTAAAATAAAATAATTGACTATGGTTTTCTACTAATTTTGTCATTTTGTATTTGTTCAAATCCATGTAGCTCTACTTGTTTAATCTTTACTTTCCTGACTGTGAAGCACTCAGTGTGACAGCAGTGTATTGTTCATTAAAAGAGAATCCTTCCAAGACAGTAATAATGTCTGATTTTATTGCAACATTTATAGAACAAGACTTCATTGCCATTTTTATCCATTCTATTTTCTCCCTGATTTTGCATCTCAAAAAAAAATCTTCTCTGCGTCTCTAAACACACTGTGCCTTGACATCTGCCCTCATTAAGAGCCACGCACAACACAGGTAGCGAGGAGTAAATATTAGGAAAGCTGGAAGGAAAAGAGGAAGCGCTGCCTATTATACCTCAACTCCTCCAGAAAGTCACACCTCCACTTTTTCCCTATAAAACCCACAACTCTGGAAAGAAAAGGAGAACGAGAACAGGAGATGGAGTGGGAGCAGGAGACAGAAAAAGACAGAGAGGCATTCAGAGAGATGGAGCGACAGAGAGACGGAGGCAGAGGAAAACAGCGGTGGATGGCAGGCACTCCTCAGTGCGGAGTCAGACATGGCAGTTGGTGACAGGTGACAAAATCAAAAGGTCATGTCACTTTTAACTGGGAGCGCCTGTGCCCCACTGATTTCCCCCGTGCCGCCCCGGCATCACCGCGCTCATCTCTGCTCCTCTCGCTGCCTCTCTGTCTCTGCTCAACTGGCAGATAGGATGGCAGGCTGGCAGGCAGAAAGACAGGCGACGGGCATAGTTTGAAGCGGGACGGGAGCACCGGGAGCATCAGGAATGCCACTGCAGAATCCTCCCAGCCTCCCTTTTCATCATGTTGTCGCTCCTTCTCTTCCTTTCCCTCCATTTGTCTAACTCCCTTCATCACACTGAACCTTTGTAACTGTCTGTGCTCTTTGCTAACAACGTCAGCAGCTCAGGGTGTCTGCCTCAGTGCTTGTTGTTGTTGTTTTGTCTATACAGTACACATCCGCTGTAGCTGTTTGCGAGTTTTCCAGTTTAAACCTTGAGCTTAAGCCTACAGCTGTGAGTGTGTTTGTGTGCGATAGATTGTACATCAAGTATGTACCAGCTATTTTCCACGAGTGAATATAAGAAACAATAAGACAGCATCATCCATCTGAGAAGGACAAACATTGTATCACTGAATTTACTGCATTTACTCACTATCTCTACAATGCTAGTGGAGCATGTAAAACTGTGTTTTCCTCTGGATAGCTGCTGAATCCCTGACTAAACATCCTCGCTGATTTGTCAGCAAATAAGCAATGAGAAACGTACATTGTGTTAGCCATGCTTACATTACTGTCCCGAAACTCAATCTTTTCCAACACTCACAGATTTGGTGTTGCTTTCATGAATATGGAGCCACCCTTCTCACCCCCACCCCCAGCCTCCAGCTCCGGTAGCACCCCGGCCTCACCCCTCTCCAGCCCCCTGCTGGGTGAGCCCTGGCTGGGGCAGTGCAGATGGAAGGGCCCCCCTCTGAGGGCCACGGCTCTGACAGCTTGTGAAGGGCCCGCGTGGGTCAGCCAGGCTCAGCCAGCAGCCCTTATCAGACGCACAGCCCTCCCCCAGTCTGCAGAAACTGTGGTGTAGGCAATATGCACACGCACACACACACACACATACACACACATACACATACACTCATGGACGGTGCATACCAAGTAGGGCCTTGAGATCCCCCAGCCAGCCAGTCGGCCAAACCTCAGCAGCTGGAGAGGTTAAAACCCCCTCACGTATCAAAGAGGAAGAGCAGCAGGAGGATAGAGGGAGGGAGGGATAGAGGAATGGGAGAAAAAAGGAGGAGAAAGTATATCTTCATGTTCGCCGGGATGTCTGCCTCGGCGTCAATTCCCACTGCGGCTGTCATTGGGAAGGTTAGGAGGGGAGATAGTGGAACTCAGCCCGGCCAGGGAGAGAGAGGGGCGAGTATATAGGCATGTCAGAGGAGGGGTGAAAATGATGCGGCTACTACTTCAGGTAGTAGATTTCTACTTTGCCTCTGTGGAGTGTGTGTGTGCACTTGTTTCATTGATCCTGACACGGTCTATTCTCTTTTACTTCCACGAAAGTAGCATCCATCCACTCAAAGTACAGTTTTTTTTGTTCCTGACTTGTCAAGTTGGGTTTAAACTCTCCTATAAGTCTGTTACAGTGTAGTTATTCAACTACTGATAAGTAAATCTAGTTGATTAGTTAGTTGGCATTTTTTAGTTATTTGGATTTAATGCTTGGAATATTTTTTTCATAAATCTATACCAGGGTTATCCTTGCCTGTAGCCACAGTTTTTTAGCCTCTATTCACATTGTATTACTTAGGTAAGGTACAACCATACCTCTAATCCTCCAACATCAATGTCAGAGATAACTTTGCTCGAGTTAGGGGAGTAAGGAGTTTACAACTGGACTAGGGTGGCAACTGATGATTATTTTCATTGTCAATTAATCTGTTTTCTTGATTAATGGATTAGTTGTTTGGTTTATAAAATTTCAGAAAATGGAGTAAAATATCAATCAGTGTTTCCCAAAGCACAAGATGACGTCTTCAAATGTCTTGTTTTGTCCACAACTCAAAGATATTCAGTTTACTGTCAGAGGAGTAATGAAACCAGAAAATATAGCTTGAATTTTCTTAAAAATTACTCAAACTGATGATCAAAATAGTAAAAGATTAATTTAATAGTTGACAACTAATCGATTAATTAATTAATCATTGCAACTCTAAACTGGACTAAATTGGCCAATTTGAAATTGAAGGCACTGTGCTCCAGATACGGCACAGCTGAAAATGCTGCCCTGATTTAAGTTAAGGGGCTTCGGGTCACTATTATTATCACATTCATCAACACTGCAGAACCATGAGACTATCGTATACACAGAGGATCACGAACCCTTGTGGACCTAAGACTTTGCTCTCTGTCCTTCAATACTCACTAGGGGTGCTGTTGTGCTGTTGACGCTGTGCAAGAAGCTCCAGGAGGCAAAAGGAAAATACACAAAGTTCCCTCCCGGGAATCAATAGAGTAACAGACATTTCTACCTGATGGACAGTTCTTGAAAATCTTTTTTTTCTGCTATTCCTTTTTACCACTCTCCATCACTCATCTGAGTCAATCAGTCCGTGCAGCAAAACATGAGATCCAAAAACACTCTGGGCTTTTTGTCTACCTTATTATTCCTGCCAGACTTTATTCAAATTCAGTCCAAGAAGATTTTAGCTTGCACCGTGCACTTCATCTGGCACAGAGCAACTGTAAGGCTGAATGTAAATTAGTGCTAACATGAAGATGCAAAACATACAAGTCCCAGCTTTGTAGCTGCCAAGTCACCAAATGGAGTAAATCAATAGTCATGCAAGGATGCATTAAGGAAGACACCAAAACAAGAGGATACTACACCAGCTCTGATTTGATTTGGTTGTTTGCACTGTAGTGTCATTAAATATTAAGTCATTCACACATGATCAAAAACCTCTACATGCAGAGTAGTAGGCAGTCCGTTCTTCACAGACAGTATGTTTGCATTGATGGGAAATACAGTAAAACTCAGAGTGATGTAGCAGAGCGTGTGCTGGGATCTGAACCAATGCAACTGAAGAAACTTAATTCTTGCAAATCAGCTGTTTAGATACAACCACTAAGGCCAAACAGATGTATTCACACTTTCACAGCCATTTGAACTCTCAATGTCATTGTACTCCCTTATATTCTTTGTGTGTATCTTATATTACCACCATCTTTGTATGTATTTATGGGGGACAGTGTAATCTGTGAGAGTAGCCTGCATCATCCCTGTATCATTTGAATAGGTCTGAATATGTTAATCCCCACCTCAGTAGATACTGAATTGACTGGAGCAGCTCTGCAGGCAACGTGAGCTCTACGCGATCCTGTCGACAGCAAGGCTTTGATGCTGCCGTGCTGTAATGATAGTAATTCAAACAACATGATAATGGAGGGATAAGCAGACAAATGATATCATGCACCAAACAGGTCTTAGAAAGAGCGAAAGAATCAGACAAATAGAGAGAGAGAGAGAGAGGTAGAGGAAGAGAAAGAAAGAAAGATGTTTGGAATTCATCGGCTGCACCGAGGTAATTTATATCCTCCCTTACTGAGACAGTAGCTTCAGTGCGCACATTTAGCCGTGGCAATCTTCAGGGCACATGACATGTTCCATGTCTTTTTATTTATTAATTTTACACTGTGTCTCATTGCAGGAAACATGACTTCTCTCTGTAACCAGAGGCGATAGAGGAGAGAGAGCAGAGCGGAGGAGAGCAGAGGGAGACAAACGACTCTATCACTCTCTCTGTCTCTCTAGGTCATGCTTCTCCAGCTAGCTCATGCTCATTCCCTTTTGTTTAAAGTTTGGAGCGTGTGCCAGGCGTGCCCTAGTAAAGCCTCTGTGTGGTGGAATCCATTATGTTTGTATTTTGGCACGGGTGAAAGGATTTGGGAGGAACCATGATGACTTTATAAACAGTTATAGTTCATTTGTTTAGAGTTGCCAGAAGGCTTTCATTTTACAGTATCACGGCTACATCTTTTGCCTCGACTGAGTGCAAGTATTCCCTCTCTGGTATTTGTATACTGTAGTAGTGAAAGCATTCTGTATCAATAAAGAGTCAAGCTTATTTGTCTAGACACTGATGGAGTCTCAGTGAACTGGGAATAACCGGTTGCTGTACAGTCAGACAGTTAAGACGAGGGGTGCCATAAATACATACATACAGTACATGCTCAACACTTTGCCCTAGTGATTCTGAGCTATTGATAGGACACACACTCAAGCACTATTGACTCTACCATCTCAACTCTGCTGTTCTGAACTCCTCTTTGTTTGTGTGGGAAGCTGCATTTACATAAGAGGCTTATGTCAGCCGCCACATAGTTTCCCCCCTTATTCCGATGAAAAACAAAAAGGACAAAAGCTATTGTCTTGTTAAGTAATGATTTTTGGATTTCTCCAAACTAGTTTGTGCTGTTCTGGAGGTTGTTAGGGGGTTGCGGCGATGTTGAGGTTGGGCAAAGGTTTTTCCGGTGGTTGGGGGTTTGGTAACGCAGTACAACAACAATGAGAGAAGATGAATACTGAGGTTGACAGCTGCAGGGCTTATGATATGGGTGTTTGTTTATGTAAATTGGGAGCATCAATGTGACCTTGTAACTTTGATGTGTGATCGACAGAATGATGATGATCTGTGGTTTTCGCCTCGTTGGCATCAGACTAGACACGCGAACTTGTGCATGCTCACAAACACACCCAAACAACTTGAGTACTGTATCACCAAACACTAATCAGATATAGTAACACTAAACACCAAGCTGCTCTTGTTGGTTCAGGGTTTTCCATGTATGCCAGGACATCTGTTTGCTTGCTTGCTTTTCACATACAGATAGAGGTCTGTATGTGAAGGACTGCATTTCAATGCCTCTTAATGTTTATGTAAAGATTCTATGCTTGAATAGGAAAAGGAACAGCTTGCATGTACCATTGTTACGTCGTCGGTGTATCCATATGTGCCTTTGTGTTTCTGACTGTGTGCACTGTGTTGTACAGTATGTATCATGGTATTTGGGGGCTTCAGAGCTCCACAAGCTCCAGTTTCATCGGTCGTGGACCACTGAAGCACGTAGTTGCTGTTCTTTGTGGCTTGCTCTCTCTGCTGCAGGCTTTCTTCTCTCGTGGAGCATCATTCGGTGAGAGGATGTGAAACGATAGATAGATGAATGTGTAGTGATAGGAAGGCTGGCGGTAGAGGTGAGAGACGAGTGCAGAGGTTAAAGAGGTCGGATGAGACCGAGCAGAAAAACAGAAGGAGAAGAGTTCTGCGGTCTCGTCCCGCTGAATGGTATAAGATCTGAATGCTTTTGTGCAATGCGATTTGACTGGATGAATAGACTTTAATCCTCAGCCCGTTGAAATTCAAAGCCAGAGCGTTTGCTTACATTTCCAGAAGTGTCGACGCATTTGAACAACAGAATGTTTCTAAAATTAAATCCTAAACCTTTCTTAGGCTCGTGACATATTAGCACGCACCAATCGAATAGTTGTGCTATCTGCTCGCTTTCCATACTCATTAACAAACTCTTGCCAGACATAAGCGTAACCAATCAGCTTTAGTATGCCTGTTCTGATGTTAACCCTGTGTTATCTGATGTTTATCTGTACTACAGCTGTTGCATAAACATTTTTATTTCTCTTTTTTTTCTCTCTTCTCTGTCAGCAAGCAGTGGAGGACCTGCTGGAGGACGAGGATGAGGATTTTGACAAAGATGACAAGGTAATTATGTCTTGTGTCAGACATGCAGTCACACACAAACACGTACACAAACGTGTGCACTCAATGCACACACATGTTTACGCACACTGCCTCAGGAGAGGTTGACACCGCTTCATACGCCGGAAACACAAACAGACTAACGAAATGACTCCATCTTCCCCTCCCATCTCCTCCCCTGTTCAGGTATTCTCGCTGCCTGAGGCACAAACACGTGTACAAAGATTGTACAACCTTTTAACCTTTTTTGAAAAGTTTTCTCTGTAGATATAGACACGGCACATTCCTCACCTCTCCTCCGTGTGGTTTGCTTTGGTCTGTTACTGCAGTGTGTCCTTATTTTTCCCTTCATGTAACACACTATGTCAAATTTACGTTACCGACGTTGTGCTTCAGCCCAGCTTCCTGACAACATGCTTCCACATAAAGTGCTTAGTTAGCTATTTAGGTCCATTCACTGCTCCTTTATGTCCCAGTAAAACAGCATCTGGGCTTGTCCAGACACTATCAGGTAACAACAGGTGGCTGCTTTACTGCCTCCGCTCGTTTACACTGTAGGAACAGCTACTGCAACAAATGCCACTGGATAGGACACAGTCCCTTGTCAATGTTCCACTTGGGAATGGTAATTGAAATGGTTCAGCTCTTTATCCACCCACTGTGTTGTCTGGGTTTTGGTGAGGCACACTTGGAATGAAAACAATATTCTGTTTGATACTCGCGTCTGATCAGACTCGGAGCAGTGTTAAACAAGGACACAATTATAACTTCAAGCTTTTAAGTCCAAATCTTTTACTGTGAAAACGTCGAAGTACCTTGACTGAACAGTGTGGAATCTGAAATTACTTGAGCTGATACTTGATGCCTTACAGCCACACTCCAGCAATATAAAGGTTAGCAGGCTAAGATGTGGTAAATTGCACGGTCTGGTTTTTGGAGGAAAGCTCTAGCTGTTTGCAATGGTAATTGTAAAGGCCTTTTGACCAGGCAATTTGATATCTGAAAATTATTTTTGCCCGAGGACACTCTGTATGCTGAATTTACTTATACAACTGCAACCTTGCTGCAACCTCTCCCATTTTGAAAGGTCGTGAGTGCAAGCCTGCAACTAAAGGGTTAAAAAAACATATTTATAGTGCAGATGGTCAAATAGTCATCCCACCAGTAAGTCAGCCAGTCAGGCAATCAGTTGGGCGATGAGCACACAAAGATACGTGAGCATTACATCCTCTCCCACAGTGATGCAGAAGCAAAGTTTCATGGCTGTGAAGTTCAAGGCTGAATTGTACAGGGGGGCCACTGACTGAAGATATGCACCAGGCAACCTTGAACCTTTTTTTTTTTCTCTTTTACTCCTCCTTAACGTCAGTCCTCCATCATTGCATTTCCCACCTCCTCTCAGGGAAAAAAATAAAAAATACAGGCATTTGAAAAGCTGCAGATTATATGAAATACATTTTGGACTTTCATATTGAAATGAGGTGCAGCAGCAGCTTTTTGCGGCCTCCGTCAGATTTGCTGCCAAACTGATTATTCCACATAAGAGGGCCTTGCTCTCTGTGCTCACACAGGGCTGGGACGCTGGATAGCACAGCCGCCACAAAGGCTACAATTTACCAACTCTGGCTTCATACATTTTGATCTATTGCTCCCCTCAACTGTTAGCATTTCATTTGAGCTGTAGGGAAGTTGAAAGGGGGGCATTTCTCTTTTTTCTTCGCCTACATGTCTTTGCCCTCCCACTCTCCTTCTACCCTTCCCTCAATCATCCTCCTCGCTGCCTTTCTTTTCTTTCATTCTGACACTCTCTCTCTTCCCTTTCCTCTCCATCCGACCTGGTTAAGTGCAGAACAAATGGACTTTCAAGGCTTAACAAATTTGTCTTTTACATTTGATATGAGGTCTTTTACATTGGATATGAAGTATTTTACATTGGATATGAGGTACAGCTTCAGTATGTATGAGTAAGTATGAAGGACGGATCGAAGGAGGCCTCTTTTATGGCACAGGCCTATAGAGGAAAGAGGGAAGAAGTGGGAGAGAGAGTGAGAGAGCAATAGAGAGAGAGAGAGAAGAGGGGAAAAAAAGATTAATAAATATGCCAAGGCCTCATTTTAATTGAACTTGAAGCATATGTTGCAAGTCTGTACAATCCGTCCCAGATGTTTACTCCGGCCATGTGCACGGCTCTTCCCAGTGCACCACAAGGCAGCTATTAGCTGGATAACCTTTGCTCCAGAGGCTAAATGGGGTATTACATGGCCAAAAAGTAGAGCACCTGTTTTTCATTGCGTGGAGGACCCCTTGCAGGCTTTTTGCCTTGGATCACCGCATGTGTTTTGACTTAACAGATTGTTGGGCAGACGTGAAAAGTGTCTTTCTCGTGAGCAAGCACTGATATTAGTCACTTAATCTCAATGAAAGTCCAGCATCTAGACTAATTGATGGGGACGGCTCAGTTGTTAAAGCCAAGCAGGCAGGCAGGCACATGAAGGGTGAAAGAATGTTAGACACAAACTAATTTTTTTTTTCTTCCTCTCCACTCCTCCTCCTCCTCCTCCACACTGTGTTTGTGTGTGCGAGCGCTGACCTTCAACATGGAATGTTGCTTGATTCTTATTGCCTGCACACACATAAAATATGCTAGCAGTATATTGCCCCAGTTTTTAACCTCTACTTTCAATAAAACTAATTTTAAACAAAGCGGCAAGTTGCAGATGCACCTTTTCTCCTTCGAAGTACATTAGTGATCCAATACATAGATGTATGACACAAAGTTGTACGCTTGTCAAAATATCTTCCATATTTTTAAATGACAGACAAGTATTCACATTCAAGTATCTATGACTACTTGTCATTTCAACCATCCTTACACCCCCAAGACAAAGCAAATGCACCTTTTTTTCCCCTTCTTTTAATTCTTTTACTGCTTTAAAAAAAAAAGAAAAAAAAAAAAAGGTCCCTTAGTACCTTTATGGACCTTTTCAGTATCTTCCAATACAGCTTGAAGTAACATTTTGAGATAGCATTCCTATATTTACAGGCTACTGGCTGCAGGGGCTTCAGCGTGCAATGCAGCCTGTGATGTCTCCTCTCACCTGTGGGCTCACTGTCCAGAGCCGGCATGAGGCAATCACCTTAAGGCTTTGCATGGGTGTGAGTGTTTGTGTGCGTAAACGTGTTTGTGTATTTCTCGTGTGAGCGCCTCACTTATGTGAGTGCAGTGTGGCTCAGCTGCCTCCCAGAGGGGGGGCTTACTGGGAAAAAAAGGGAGAAAGAGAGAGAGAGAGAGAGAGAGTGAGAGAGAGACAGACTGAAGGAGTGAGGAGATTACCCTCACACGGTTGACTGGTCACTGAAGCGCTCGCGCTCCGCTCAGCTAGGCTCCACTAGCCTCAGGAGGACCTGACACAGATAAGATACACACTGCAATCATGTCCTGCTCACGGGCTTACTGCTCGGTGCACTCCCTCTCTCTTTCTCTCTCCATGTCTATCTATCTATATCTCACACACACACACACACTGACGCAAACACACACACACACACACACACACACACACACACACACACACATAGACCACATGCACCTTCAAAATCTCTCCCATTTCTCGCTCAGTTTCTCCTTCCCTCCCTCATGTACAGGTAAATATAGAGTTGACCATTCATTATCTTGAACACATTGATCTGTAAAATCTGAATTATACTGAAATAAGAAGTATTTTTGAGTATTGGGCTATTTTGGGATTTATTATTACATACTTGTATCTATATTTTTTTTAAAACGAGGCTTTCGAATACTGATTTGGAGGTCGATTACCATGGCAACCGTCGGACCTTCGAAGCATTTGGGTCAGCCCTATAGTCTTGATATGGTAATTCCCACCCAACCAGTGGTCCAAAAAGGTTAACGCAAGTTGGAATGCATGTCTGGTGTCATCAGTTTTACGAGTGCTATCTAGTTTGAGGTCTTGACGAGTCCACTGTGTAAATAATGTTGTAAATAATATTGAGCATACATGATCCTCTTCATGTTTCTTCATCTGTCTTGCCACATAGCCATCTTCCTACGCCACACTGTCTCTTTATCCTTCTCATCTATAGTGCTGAGACAGCCGTTCCGCCCTCTACTGCTTTCCCTGTAGGCATGACTCATGCACATACTGTACATGTACACGTGCACACACACACAATCGTGCACATGCGTGTGTTTATAAATGGTTCTCTGGCAAGTATATAACTCCTGGCGAACGGCTAGTATCAGCACACATATCCAGTTCTCATCCTGCAGGCCTCACATCTGATTCTAACATACAATATCTCTCTGTTTGTATCTATCCGTCTCTTTCTCTCCCCGTCTCTGTCTCCCCCCCCCCCCAGTGTCCTTTCTTCTGCGTATCATTAAGCAAGTGCCTCTCTGTTCCATGTAATGTTAAATAAGGCACACACTTTGTCCCAGTGTGAATATGTTTAAAAACAGTATAAGTTTTCCGACTTATCTCCTAAGGAGCTCTGCGGCACCTTCCCAAGCCCCGGCACTCCTCGCTCAGTCCCAGTCACGGCACCGCGCCGATCGCTCAGATAGCGACATGGCATAATGTAATTGGACTAAAGAGAGCACTGGGAATTATATCAAATCTCTGGAAAAAAAAGTGTGACTGAAGTGTTGTTCTGGGGAGGCTATTGAGCTTGTGATTCAGCGGGGTTGTCCTCAGGTATCAGGGGGGGTTTTCAACTGCTGAGGAGAATGGGGAAAGAGAGGCAGAGGGGAAGAGAAAAAAGTTTGAATGTCTGTGTTCTTTTCTTCTCGCCGCCTGTGAAGGATGAAAAGCGTCACGCTGTAAAAGATGCTTTTGACTTTTCCGCTTCATTTTTCTTCCCATCTCACTGTTTTTTTCCCCGTTGTTCAGCAGAGACGCTGGTAGGAATTGCATTTTAATCATGTTTCGCTAATAGAGGGAGGAATGAAAACAAAAAGGAGGGTGAAAGAGGCATGGAGGGGTATTGTCTCTCTATGCAAAATGCACTGCATTGTTTGTTTGTTTTTCCTCTTTGTCACACACATACATCAGGTGGATCATCTCTCGCTATCTCTATTCCCCCCAGATACATATCTCTTGCTTTGTCTTTTGCTTTCTCTCATTTCTCCTTCAATCTCTGACTCTCCGCCATCCTCTTAACACTTTTGCTTTGACTCTGGCCTTTGTTATTTAAATGAAATGTTGTTGTTTTTGCACTGTGGGTCTTGTTCTGTAGTTTTGGGCACTACACATATAGGTTAACACAGTGTACTCACCACTGTCATTGTAGAGATTATAGACATGGGTGCTCCTTTTGGATACAGTCTAATGTGGACACAAGGAAATACAGCCCTCAAATCAGTCCAGTTTTAACCCAACCATCAAATTCAGTTATTTTGAGGTCTATACAAGGTGAGTTCTGAAAAAAAAAATCAATTATGACTCTTGTCTAAAGGTTAAAGTTAAAGGCTAAAGCTGTTTTCAGTGCAGCGCGTATGTTTACAATCTCTGCAGTACATTTGGTGAGAACAATGTTATTTCTTACCTACAGGCTACAGCCTACTTATATTGGCCAAAACATCAACTTTAAGACCCAGTTGTAAAACATCCACATTTTTTTCTTTAACCCTTTCACCTTAATTTCTCTGGGTTGTAAAGAGAAAATCTCACTGTAATCTATCCACAAGGACCCTAAACCAGGCCCATGGGAGGACAGCCGTGATAAAAACCATATCCTCGAGGATATGTTGGCTTCCTGGCACTTTGAGTGGATACGAGCTATGGTGGTAAGTGGGCATGTGTGTGTGTGTGTGGCTCTGGCACTGACTCCCGATGGTGTGTGTCGCTGTCTTCCGGTTTCCTATTTAGCTCATCGTCTGTCTGACGGCCTCTGTCTGCCGTCTTGTCGGGGTTTGTGTACCGTACTTGTCCCCTGTCCGCATCTCAATCAACACTCACGCACTGCACGTCCGGCCCGCAACCCAACCCCACCTCGAGGCCTTTGCCTGCTCTTTAAGGTGATGGGGGGGAACTAATGGGGCTCCAGCATGGAAGGCTGCTCCCGTCTTTTTGTGTGACTTCCCTGTAGCACTGTAGACCTGTTACACTGCAAGGTGACAGCTGTGTTGAGGTGCAACGGTGTGTTAACTGTGTTTTTCTGGTGCTGGTGGGACTTTTGGCTTTGGGGTACTATAGGGTGACATTGGGAGTGACTCGAGTGAATTTTTCCCTGTTTGTGGTCTAATCTGTGCAGTGAGAGGGGCCATAAGGGAATAAAATCCCCCTCATAGAGTGGTGTAATGCATTTTTTATTTTTTCCCCCTAAAATAGACTTTCAGATTCAGTTTTTTTTTTTTTGGTTTTGAAAAGCACTAATTGCATTCCTCTCACAAATAATGATTGTTTTCACACCTTATGACCCCTAAGTCACTGATAATAAGCACCGAACAAACTAATTTTCTAATGAGTTTCAGAGAGTGTGTATATGTGTGTGCATGTGTGTGCGGTGGTGGGGTGATTTGAATTCGCTTGTGAGCTCTTTTTCTTAAAAGTTGCAACAGAAACAGCAGAACTATTTCATATTGCTGGAGCAAATCCCAATGCTCATTATGCCTAATGCAGCAATGTCTACTCCCCCAACTGTTATTGTTCTGAATCACATACACACAAGCGGCTGAACCAACTGAACTTTTTGACTGATGAACTATGCATCAAAGGATTACGACGAGCACTCGTTGCACTGTAGGTGAGCAGTTCTTGTGTGCTCTCATCCACCCAAAGTAACTCTCTCGGAGACTCTCACCAAATAGGATGTTGAAGAATGCACACACTCAGCCCTCCCGGTCTCTCATTGGACAGAATGTGGAGCACAACACTTGACAGCAGTGTCGTCTGAATTTGAAAGTCAGACATGTTAGAAGGCAGCCGCCACCTTTTCTTTTAACAAGAGTCATAAATCTGTAATGAGCACAGAGAGGATGCATATTTTATTTACTTTTTTGAAGACGTGATCCCTTCACTTCATAGCGATGCACTCTCGCTCGTCTTTTTTTTTTCCCTTCTTCTTCCAAAACAAAGTTTAGAACAGTGGATGTTACAGCTGTTTCTATTGCCTCTGTCTCTTTGAACATGAATATGTAATTAAAGGTACGCCAAACTTAGCAAAAGCTTTACAGATGTAGTTGATGAATCAGATGTGGTTTTACCTAGAGTAAGGGATGATTTACTTAATTAAAAAATTGACAACGTAGTTAAAAATCTAAATTAGTTAAATATAGAATAGACACCACCTTACAGAATAAAGAAAACCTACATGTGTCTTAACAACACATTTTCAATTCTAACCTAATTACCTAATTTCGGTCCCTTATCTAAAGATGTAAAAGCCCATTTGTACCTTCATCTTGGGGTATTGTTAAAACAAATTAATAGAGAATTTAGATTGTGCAGTAGCCTATGTTATAAGCCAACCCAGACAGAGAGACTGAGACACACGAACCGATAGACATACTGACAGACAGACAGACGGACAGATGGGGGTGTGATGGGCTGGGAGCAGCTAAACCAGGCCAACAGAGGACAGGAGTAATGTTGTCCCATTCATCACACACTGCCAGGCTGGATCCTGGGAAGGACAGTGGAAGGAGAGCGCAGGAGCAGGGGAGCAGAGGTGAGGCAAAGTGGGGGAGAATTTGGGCAGGCTGGGGGTGCAGGTTGGGCGGGGGTCGGGTGGCGTTCAGCAGGAGGCGAGGAAGGGGAAGCGCAGAAGTTGTCGGGTGGTGGTAGTCATATGTGTGTGTGTGTGTGTGGCGCCCGACCTTGAGTCTGATGGAGTGGCTGGTGTGGTGGAGGTGATGAGAGGCCCCCAGGGGAAGATGGGTAAAGATGATCAGTGGCAAACAACCTCCTGCCACCCAGACTCATCAGAGAGACACAGACACACACACACTCATAACACCAGAAACCTTTTTCGTTAGGATAGGAAGCAGAGGTCAAACTGAAAATAAGTCGTCACCACCACCACCTCTTCATTTTATTCCCTCTTTCTCTCTTTCCCTCTCTTTTACATATGTGTATATTTATCCTCGCTATGGGACTAGGCTGGGTGAAGAGACTAATTAGTACTAGAGAGCATTGTGTCTGCCTGGTCCACCTTCAGCTGACAGTCTAAACTGGAGTTTGACTTTGGCTTTGTGGGAGCAACCCTCAAAGAAAACTGTGTGTACATCCCATACACACGGACATACACACTCTCCTCACATTCACATTGGACCTATGGGAGTGGGACGCCACCTCACATCTTAACGTGGCTTTTGTGTGTGCAAGCCACCTGACGGGGGCCAGGAGGACGTGCAGCACATCTCAACACCCTAGTTAAACAGATATTTATGTGTTTATGATAAAAAGAGAGGGAGGGAAATAGAGATGTATTCCCCACATTCGCTCATGGATTAGTTGTTGTATGAGATAAATTATTTATTAAAACTGCAGCTTAAAAAAAAAGGGGGGAACATCTGCCTCTTTCATGTGGCGCTGGCGAGGTGCCAGGTTGCATGGTGGCATCGCAGGCCGGTCGCCGGGCCTTTTGTCTCGTCTTGTTGTCATTTCCTGACAGAGGGGAGACGGTCTTCTAGGCCACTGGGTTCCCAAGTTTGTTTTTTTTCCCCCTTAGGGACCTCTCTTAACTCCCAGTGGGTAAAATCTGTGACTCATCGCTCCCCAGTGGAGTTGGTAATACTCGGAATAGACACAGATGAAACACATTAGTTTTAGTTTCATTTTTGGCTTACGTAATGTGCCACTGTTTTAGGCGCTGAACTATTTCATTTAAGTGGTCAACATGAGAGATAGAAATAGTCCATGCTGCCAAAAAACAAAGCAGTTGCTCATATTATCATGAAAATATGCAAAACCAATTTGTGTCATTGTTCTGATTAACATCAGAATATCTTTCATAAATGAACTAATACAAACTTTTTAGAGCATTTTGCAATGTACCTACTATACATACTCTTGCTTGCTTCATTTTAGAGACAGGCCATCTGCCCATTTAACTGTTTTGACTCAGAGTTGTTACTCCCGTATAGAGCCAAACAAAATATTACTAGACTGAACTGAATGGCACCAGTGAATGCTAATGAGCAAATGAAAGCCTCCTCTCCTACTAGTAAACAGTGTTGCACTTTCATCAATCCGTAAATAATTTTTTTATATTTATTTAATTGCTGCAAGTCAACAATTCAGCACAACCAAATATCATGTTTATGGGTACAAAATCATTATTTTCTTGTATCCATGTTTTATTTTTCAGAGAGATTGCACCACATCAAGTTTTAAGTATACAGTAGATGCTAATTGTATGCGCTGTTTATTATTCTGTCATTCCTAATTCTTGCACAGGCTTTGGAAATTGAATTTGTGTGTTGCCCCTAAAGCATTCCTCAACTTGCTCAACTTTTCAATGTTTTTTTTTTTCCTGGGGTGGAAATGGGAGGGATGCCGCCTCCCTCTGCAGTTACAAAATCAACAAGAACGCTTTCAGATGCCCTCTGGGAGCCACATATTAGCATCCTGTCACGTTTTATATGACATTTCAATTTTTACTGTGCTGCCAGAGTGAGAGGCAAAAAGAAAAAACAAAGAAAAACAGGTGCAATTTTAGCACAGCAGCAATGAGCAGCAGCCACTTGTGGTTCAGACTCATTTCGTGGTGTGATGGGATGTATGGTGCTGCATTATAACGGTTAGGTTTATCATTTTTATGGCGTAACCCAGCAGGGAGAACAATGTGATCGGAGGTTAAAACAGTCTCAAATGGCTCTCTCTATTTCCACCCAGTAGATATAGGACAGATATTTGAGTCCATCGTAATAGGCTAAGTCCTCAGTGACCTCTCTCTTGTTTAGCTCTAGGCCTTGGGTCAGTGAAGAACAAACTGTCTTTGCAAAGTTTACTACTGCTCACTTTGCACTTTTGCATATAGATGTACTCTGATGCTATCTCTCTGGAAGAGAAATGGAGCAGTCGAGTACACAGAGGCATCTTCCCTTTTGTTAAATATTTAATCAAGTGATTCAAGGAGTTTACCACCATCTGTTTACCACAATTTACCAGCGAGTGCGATGTGGTTAGCCTGACTTGGCTGTTTCCATGCATGTGTGTATACGTGAGGGCGTGTGCGTGTGTCCCTGGGCTCTCTCTGGTGTCACTGAGGGTTGTTTCTCCTTAACGCATGCAAACAGCTCGCATCACTTTAACGAGCCTTTCCCCGCCTCCGTCTTTGCTGATGGGGAGCACTCCCATGATGCAGTCTGCTCCGCACACTTGTAGTAGCTCAATGCTGAACTGATGGGTGCTTGGCTGAGATTTCACGTCACACACCACACATCCAAACGATGATGCAAACTTTGGACATAACCACAAAAGATACAGTTATACGTGAACAAAGGACAGCGACTCACTAAATATTTCTGCTACCAGCCTGATGAGAGTTAATTGATGTCAAAGAATTTCTTCTGCACATAGAAACATTTCATTCACGGGATAAACACATTGTTTCACTATTGTTTTTTTTCATTTAATACACAGTAGTATGCAGTTCTAATGATTTAACCCTAAACTTGCATCACATTCAGAGTGGCCTTGACCGTTTGTGTTACAGTAGATTATAGACAAAGAGAATGAATAATAATGACAGAGAAGTGTGTAAAAGCCTGAAGATTCCTTTGTATTAATATTAAATAGACACTCTGGAGTATGCATTCTGGAGACACACATTGCTGATGTTTTAAATTAGCAAATCAGTAGAGTACTGATGGTCATGGGCATACAGAAAATTAATTAAAGCAGTATGTATTCTCTCTTCTTATATATTCTGTCAACCCACAACTGGGAAATTATATTCAGTGTTTTGATATTCTTGCATATATTTTGTTTTCATTTAATGTTACTGCTCTCTACTGTATATGCATTAATTTTGCATCCTTTGTATGAAGCATATGCTTTATTTTTATACCTTTAGGATTAATCTAAGAATCAGATTTGCTTTATTTCTGCAGTGCTGTTAATGGCATTGCACACTGGTATATGTACTGTACTACACTATAGTTCATATACAGGCAAGAAAAGTACACACATCATATCCACACAGATTCAAGCCTGTCATACAGTTGATGAAATCGTCAATGTTCTGTCAGCCGACTGCAATGACAATTTGTAGTACACAAACCGAACTGGCAGTTACTATAACATGTCAGCGTAACACATCGCAGATTAACCTACAGTTGCAGTCTATTAAAATGCATGATGCTAAACTCATTAGGCAGGCTTATTACACTATCTGTCTGAACGATTCAAGCCATGCAGGCAGCACCATCCTTCAGAACACTGTTGTCAGAGGTGCTGGGATTTGTAGCATACTTTGAGCATTAACGTGACTCGCAACTGTAGCCAAAGTCAAAGCGAGAGGCCTCGCAGATTTAATTTTATTAGCCGTGCCTTCAGGTCTCCAAACAAACCTACTTAGTCTTCCTGACAGACACAGGAAGAGACAGATGGGGAATACCGGCCCTGAGTCTCCCGCACAGACCCTGCTCATCCTCCTGAGTGAGACTAACAGCTCGTCAGGACTGGAAAAACCATGTGGGCTGGTGGTTGACACACATGCACACGCATTCCTTACAAAGCCACAGAAAGCATGACAAAACTGTCTTAGAGAGATTCAAATACTTCACAGTTTTTTTGTTAAACATCTAAGTCAACAGAAAGCTTTCTATAACCTTGACTGTGATGTGTGAATGCCATGTGTCTCTCCTCATCATTCTGTATCAGTTCCCTCTCTAGCGGTGATGACATTGCAGTCTAAAACACGGAACTGCTTTTAGAAGTCAAGGGCCCTCATCGTTTAATCTGTGTCAGGATATAATATCGTTTTGTAGAGTCACACAGCAAGACCAGGTGTGCAGATCAACCTTATTTAATAGCTGTAGGGTGTGTGTATGTGTGTGTTTGTGTGCATATTAGGTTCCATTATAAGAACAGGTTGCCTGGCTCCATATGTGCGCAGTGTGCGGGGAAGCTGGGAAAACAAGGTTCTCCGTGGCCCTCTGTGTTATTGCTACCTCCCGCCTCCCCGAGCCGTGTTTGAAGACAGGAAATACGAGTCAGACCGCAGTCCGAGGGGCATGTGGCAATGGTTTATACTCCGATGACCCCTGACCTCTCCTCTCCACCCCCGCCCGCTCTCTCACACCACTCCCCTGGCCCTCAAACACTCTCCCGAAAATAAAACGTCCTGACCCGGCCCAGCCCGGCCCGGCTCGGCCTAACCCAGCCCAGCACAATAGACCCTGCGTTCTGAGATTTGTTTGAGCGAGCAATGAAAAACAGATGGACTCCGAGGAAAGGGCCGAGAAGAGGTGGAGAGAGAGAGAGAGAGAGAGAGAGGAAGAAAGAAAGGGAGTCTTGTAAAATATTTGCGAAGAAAAATAACCCAGGGACGCAGTCTAATTATATCTATTTGTCTTGTGTGGTTTTGCTGGGGAGGCCATGTGGTCTCCCTGACTGCTCCATGGTTCATTTTTCACATTATCTGATCCTGGATGGAGAGTAAAAAAGAATAGGGTGGGTTTCGGGGCACCGGAGGGTGTTTTGGGTCTCAATGGGAGGGTTGTGGTGAGGTGGGGGGGCAGGCCTCAAGGAGCGAAATGTGGTAAAGGCCTCTGGGGTCCTGGAGGTTTCATGTCTTTGACTACTTTACTGTCTTCTTTGGGTATAATGACGAGGATTACTCAGAGTTTTACTTCTCTAATCTAACAATTTCCATCCATCTTCATCAGTAACACAACCATTGCTGCACATGCTGTTTCTCTAACAAAAGAGAAATGTTTGGGTTGTGCCATAATCTTTTGGTTTCTCTTAAACCGTCTCTCTTTTTTTGTCCATTTTGCTGTGAAGTTCTTCAAACAGCTGTGTAATATTCTTATTTGTCCCAGCTGTATGAAACCCAGATTCTTTCTTATCTGAACTATGAAGATTTCTGGCATCTTTAATTCATTTGCAAGTATTCAATTGTTGAACAAATACTCTCAACAATAGTTGAAAAGAGCACATCAATTCATCCACTGAGAGAATACCAGCAACTCCCTCCTAATAAAACAAAAGGTATTGTCACTATATCAGCAAGAAAAAATATTTTTAGAGTTGTCTGCATGCTGGTGTGGTAAAATACTGCAGCTGGATGATCTTATAATGAAAGTCTACCATAGCCATATTGTAAACTGACCATCCGTGATAGTACCGCTGGACACTCTTGTAACTTTCTTCTGATAATAGACAGTCCTCCTCCTCTTCTTGTTATGCCCCCCCTTTTGTCTCCCGAGCATGCCCACCAATCACATCCAGCCGCAACCAGTCTGCGTGTTGATGTCCTCACTCAGCCAACGGCTCTCGATCACTCTCTGTCACCTCATTCTGTCCAGATCCATCCTGTCCCTTTGCTGTCAGTCAGTCAGCAGGCACCTCGTTGACTGTTGCATGACTTCTTCAATTCTTCACTTTGTCTCAGTAAGAGGGGGGGATTGTAGATTTTAGATTGCCTGCCTAGTTTGTGGTTTCTCTCCCGCCCCCCCCCCCACCCAACTCCTTACAGTATTCTCAAGTTCTCAACCATCAAAAGTTGAAAAGTAAGAGCTCTTCATGGTGGGTGACGACGTTTAATAAGGATGTTAATGATGTCACGGCTGGTGACATCATCACAGTGTGCCAGCCAGCAGAACAAAAGAGGGCTCTGCCCGGTCTTCCTCGCTGTCTTGGCAGCAGCAGAGAGAGAGCGCCCAAAGATTGATGTATCCATTCGGCTTTCAGTTTAATTCTGCTTCTCTATTCACATATTCAAATTTCCCTGTGTGAGCATTTTGATTTGTTCTGCCGACTTTATATCTCTATTACTGCCTGGAATGAAAGCACTCCGTCAGTTCATGCAGGATATCCGGTGATTTGGCTCCCCACCCCAAATCTTTGACGCTATTTAAAATGTATTGTCTTCACAAAGATGCCTGTGCCCAGCCTCTGTCTTCTCTCTCTCCTCCCCTCTCTCTCTTCACCGTCTCTCTCCATCTCTTCCTCCCTCACCCTCGCTTTTTCTTTCTCCCTCGCCTACATCTCTATCTGTCCTCTTGCAGGACTCGGAGAGAAAGGGCTTCATGAACAAGCTTTATGCCATTCAGGACGTGTGCATCAGTGTGCAGAATGCACTGGATGAAGTGGCCTCCTATGGCGAGAGGATAAAGAAGTGAGTCGTAAGCCCGCTCCTCGGCACCGGGCCCGCTCCGCTCTGCTCCGCACGTCCCAGTGTCTTTTCCCGCAATGCCAGGTTGCCCCGCTTCCCCTTGCCAGCCTAACAGAGTCTAACTCAGCGCTGCTCTCAGGAAACACTGCCAGCGTGACACCCAGCACTGAGAGACAAACACACACTGTCTGTCTTCACGTCTATCACATCTCACTTAACCCTACACGACCTCTTAACTGACTTATGTACATACCAGATTAAACACATCACTGCACATGCACAGACACACACACGAAAAACATTTATTCACTGTACACTCCTGCATACACAGGCACTCTCACTTTTGAATAGATTCATACAAAGTAAAGGGAAGGCAGGGAATTTAGTTTTGATTAAAAGCTGTAATAAAAAACGAGTCAGGCTACAGGTCCCTTCTTTGGTTACAGGTAAAAAAAACATTTTAAATCAAGCTGACACATTTGTGACCTGTGTTTCTGTAAAGTTGAGAGCATTTTACTGATTAGATAGTGTGAATTGTATTGAGTCGTTGCACATTTTCACCCTGCGACGCTGACCTGTAAGACTTGGAGGTGAAGTTATTTCCTTCTGCACGGTTCCAGTGAGCGTGATGAATTTGTAGTGCAGGGGCATCCAGATCAGCTTGTTTGGGTTGAAAGGAATTAAAATGCCCTCCCTGACTCCTCTCTCTACTCTTGCTCAACGTGTTTGGCTGGGCTGAGCTTTTTGCCATGTCTCCTCCTTTTACAGTCCCTTTTTTCCTCTCTTTTCAGCACATTTAACTGGACTGTGCCTTTCTTAAGCTGGCTGACCATCGTGGCTTTCGGAACGGCCACCATCGTCATCTATTTCATCCCTCTACGATACATAGTGCTAGCCTGGGGTGAGCCAATGTCAAAAATATGTAATTTACATTTACTGAGTTTAAAGGTATAGTTAAATGTAAATACTGTAGCTAAGTAAACATGTGGCAGAGCAATACAATTTCTATGTTCCATGCTGCTTTTTATTTAATGTATTGGAGGAAAAAGCACAATCAGTGAGTGTAATGCAAATATTCAGAGTACAACAACCATAACGGCTTTAAAAGAGTGCTGATGCCCACCTCTTTTTCCCAACTCTTCCCTACCTGCCCTCACCGTTTTTCTCTTTCTACAGGGGTGAATAAATTCACCAAGAAGCTGCGAGACCCTTACACTATTGATAACAACGAGCTGCTAGACTTTCTGTCCAGAGTGCCCTCAGATGTACAAGTGGTGGGTGAACTTTCCATTTTCATCTCTGTCTCCTCTTTTATATCTTTTTTGACAACACATCTGTCAGTTCCAGACATGGGCAAGGGTTATGGCTCCTTTTATTATCTCCTCCATCTCTAACTCTGTCTTTTTTTTTCTTTCTTTTTCCTCCTCTGAGCTGTCGGCGCCTCACTGTTGTACTTTTAATGTCGTTTGAACTGACTATCCATTGTTTTTAGCCACGCAGACATCTAATCTAATTGTTTCAAAGTCGTTCCTGTGTTTTCCTATTAATAGTTTCCGAGTCTATAATTCAATTTCCACATACATAACTGGAGCTGTGTAATAAGATAAGGAGGTTAAGTGAGTTTAGTGCCCAGCGTATAACTAGGTTGATTGACTCCATGCACATACATTCACACACAATTACAGTTAGCTGTTGTTTCCCAGCTATGCTAGTAATTGGAACAGAGTGTAAACCAACAGTTAACCAGCCCCATGCGGTTTTGCTTCTACATTAACCGTGAGATCAGATTAACTTTGTGGCTGAAGACTACAGATGCTTCGTTAGGTAAAATATAGGTGTGTGTAGTTTGTGTGTGTGTGTGTGTGTTAACAGTAACGTGCTGTGCTGCTCGGGACAAAGTGCAGTTTAAACTGCAATTAAGCGGCAGCTTGTGAAAGTCGTTGTGTTATCCAGCACCGATGGTGTCCGCTGTGGCCGTTAAGCCCCGCTGTGCTCAGTTCAATACACACACGCACATGAACGCACACGTCAACACACACACACACGCAGGCTGAGGCTGAACGACCCCGGGCCTCTGATACGACCAATCCCCTGCCACATCAGCGCTGACACACTTCCTCTTTGATCGCTTGTTGCCACAACCTCTTTCATCTTTACAGGGTCATAATCCTTGCTCCCCTACACACCCCCGCCAACCCCCCGTGTCCTCCCCCCCCCAAACGGCCCCCGTGCAGTTTTACAGTTTCATAGTTTACTGGGGCCTGCTGCAGCAGTACGCACAAGGCAGGTAGCCATCGGCTTAAATGAGCCCAAGCTGTCCCCTCTGGTGAAGTGCAGCCACCTTACACACCTGGAGCCCGGAGGAGCGGAGCGGTGAAGGGGCCCAGGCCCGGCAGGTATGAGGCCTTTACAAGGCCCCTAATGAGGGCCTGCTGGCTAGGGAAGGTGGGGGCAGACACGCTGCTCTGGTCTGGTGCCCGTGCTGCTGGAGTTGTGCCTACTGTATAAGTAATACTGTAAGTGCTACTGTAACGGTTATTGCTGCAGCTGTCGGAATGGTAATTGTTGCCAGGTTTCACTGACAGTTTGGAGGCTTACAGAGTAATGAGGGTGAAAGACCAAGGGAGAGGTGGTAAGAATAGAAGTCAGGGGAGAAAAGATGCGGACTGAAATAGAGAAACAGGAGGAGGAATTAGGACAGAAAGTACAAGTAGAGTTGATTTGAATATTGGAGATGTCTAGTTTGGTTATTTACGGCAGGGTAGTTTTGTTTGTATCAATAAGATAAGGTCAATGAAATTTAGATTCAAAGCTCAGTCAGCTGATAAAGAACTGCGACCTGCACTGATCACTTTCCCACTCAATCCAAAGGTTAATTTTCTGCGAAGACACCCCGCTCAGCGGTCGCTGGCTAAAAACAGACCAGAACGTTCTGCTCTGCGATGCGTCCCGCTGCTGCCTGCGGTGGTGGGTTCACCTCATTGCCTGCCCCCGCCTTACTGGGTCAAAGCCGTCTGTGGGGATCAAGCCCTTTAGGCTCTGGGATGATGCAGAGAGTTGCTGGGGTCCAAATGGAGCGTCCCCTTACGGGCACGTGTCCATAGCACCCACTGGGCATTGACGCAGGGGCGCACTATGTCTGATACCCTGGATGACTAATGAAGTGCTATTTCAGGGCCCCGGTGTGACCTAACACACACACACACACACACACACGCTCACAGCAGTAGTGCATGTGAGGCGGGTTGGGGGTGTTTCAGCGCAGTGTTCCGCATCATTTAGAGGTGCTTCAGTGCAGCCAGAACTGATGAGCTCCTAATGACTTTATATACAAAGGGCATCCACACTTGGCCACAGTCCATCATAACGTGTGTCGCTGTGCAGCACCACAGACTCTCGTTGTTTTCTCATCTTTCATTTATCTTTATATTGTGCATAAAAGAAAACGCATTTAGCGGCAACAACACTCACTTCTCACCGTTTGTACAGTTAACTAAACCGAGCTCTTTAAATCAGTGACACTGGGCCCTTAACAGCACTGTCAAACACCCTTTAAAAACTAAATCCCCACTGGTGCACAGGAGCTGCAACAGGCAGAGTTACCTTTTTTACCACCTGAACAGTTTACTTAAATCATTATGCCCCTCTGTGAGCAGCAATGTTAAAGGCTGGCATGGTATGTGGTGCATGTGTGCACGAAAGAGACCCTGTCCCTCCCTGGGTAACAGTTCCTTGTATCTGGTTTGGATCTTTTACCAGCGCAAGCTATCGTTATGGTCATTATCAGGGAATCCTTCATGTCCTCTTAAACAAGGCCAAACGGAGCACCTTTATAGTGCTAAGTATTCCCTACCTGCCGTTTGGGAGGTGTCAGTGCACTAGTATGTTTTACGACACCATTAGCCATGTGAGCTAGGGAGTGCGTAAGCAGGGCCAAGGCAATTAGCATGCCAAGTGGCCCTTTATGGTGTAAAAGAGCTGGATCAAACCCCCAGTACAAAAATAAGCATGAATTCCAATTTAGCGCCTAATGAGCAGCGGGGAGTCGGGTTAATATTTTTAGACAACATTTATGTTGGGGATGAAACCTCACCGGACATACAGGGGGTCAAAGGCAGGATAGTTAAAGGGTTGAAACGTTGCCAGATGCCATCACTTACATCTACCAGAGGTCTCTCTCTCCTCCGCTTTGTCCTTCCCCACTTTTGTGACAAATTTAAACATTTCTCTGCAAGTGGCCAATTAGTCACTATTCAGTGTGTGTGTCGTGCCACAGCAGCTTATAGGCAAAACTTTCCTTACTTTGTCATTTTTTGATTTATGTCACCTTGACATGCCTTTTTCTTTCCCAGACGAGAGTGCTGAATCCTCCGATCTGCAGATGTGTGAACTATACACAATAGTGTTTCCCTGGAAACATTTAATAACCCTTATGCTCCATTAGGCGTCACATGAGATGAAACCCGCTGAGTTTTGTGCTCCGTGGAAAGGACTGCAAAACAGAATAACATAGTATCATTAAAATGTTGCTCCCTTGCCTTCCTTGACTTCATTTATTTACTCGCTTATTTGCCTTTCTTTTTTTTTTTTCACCCACCTTGGTTTTGCCTCGTCTGTCTGCCCACACTGGCATCATCAAAACACAGTCAAAGGTTCTCAATGTGAGAGGGAGAGAGAGAGAATGAGAGACAGTGAGAGAGGGAGAGAGGAGCAGGTCCCGGGATGCTTTGTGGGTAACACCGTTAAACGAAGCACGGTACACGGCGCCCCTTCAGCAGAGCACACTTCAAAGCCTGTTTTGCACTTGTACTGTCAACATTTGGGAGAGGAGAGGAGAGGAGCGAGGGTGGAGCAGCCTTTGAGCGGCGCTGGGTCTTTACCCACTGCCTCTCCTGTCTATGTTCCCTTTAAGCTCCCCGCTCGCGCTACCAAATTGCTTATGTGCTCGCCGCATTACCACACTTTTTTTTTACTTTCACCCAATTCCGGTTTCTTTTCTTTTGCTAACGTCCCACTTTCTCCTCGCCTACTCTGCCTTTTCTTCTCTTTTTGACTTTAACTAGCTCTTGTTGTCTGCATGGGTTTGGTGCCTGCGTGTGTGCTTGCGTGTGTGTGTGTGTGTGTGTGTGTTATTAGGTGAGGTGAGCGGGGGAGCCAAGGGTATAGCATCAGGCAGGCCTGTCACCTGTAAGGTGGATTTGAACCTGTGACGCATGAGCTCCGTATCTCTTGTCTGGCAGCTCTTCACAGAGAAAACTCCTGTTTGATTGAGATATTGTTTTTTTTTCCCGCACCCTTTGTTTTTGTCGATCCCCTTCGCTGCTCTTCATGAGAAACAAAAACCCCTACTTTCTACTGACATGCAAACTTTTCTTTGTTTTTTTTCTGCGCTCACAAATAGTTTTGTTTGGACAGGAATGTCAATGCGCAGAATTAAATTGCCGTGTTCCTTTTTTTTTCGCTGCTGTAGGCGTTTGGCCGTGTAATGGGACCACTAACAGCCAGTGATCCCGCACAATACCTGTCCTACTTTTTGGATCCATGCTAGCTTTGCTTGAAGCTTGCAGCAAGTTGCATATTGGGGAACATTTTGATGAAGGCAGATTATTTTTTTGGGGAATTTGCTTGCAATTATTTGATATTAACAGACATATGTCCTTGTTACCACACTACATGCAGATGTGCTATTACTCCTTCACTCATGAGTGAATTAAATCATTCAACCATTCGCTCACTTGTTCATCCATGGATGCACCACTGTCATTGATCGCAGTCAATGTGGGCACTCTGCCAGGACTGTCATGGTCCTCTAACCAAACTACCACTGCACACACACACACATATACACAGACACACAGATGGGGCCATATAAACCCCTCTCTGTCCCCTGGGTTTTTGCTCCGTTGTCTGCTTTAGTTGGCAGGGCTATAAAAGGATCCACACCCACATGAGAACAGTATCTGTCATCACCCGAGTGTCCACGGATCTCCCTCTGTCTCTTCTTCACTCTCATTGTTTTCTCTCCTGTCTCCTTTGTTGGTTTGTCCCGCTCTCTGCCCTTCCTCCCTTCATCTTTCTGTCTATTTCTGACCCGTCTTTATCTCGCTTCCCATCATTCCGTATTTTCCTCCCTTGTTTTCTCCACCTGGATTATTTCCTTGTTGCCTTTCAGACTTACCTCATAGTCTCTCTTCTCTCTCACTAACCGGTTTTATTTGTACAGCTGTTTAGTAGGATGTTAGTTTGCCTTGTGGACAGTGAGGAGATCTGTATCAGTGCAGTCTGGCTGCCTAGTGAGGCGTAGAGAGCAACACATGCTGGCCTAACCGCTCTGTAAGCACCTTAACGAGACATTGGTGACCACCACTGTGAGACAGAGGAACTGAAATACCCCACTGTATGTGTGTGTACAGTGTGTGGGTTTCTATGGGATTTTAATGATGCAGTGGCTGCATGATGTGGGAGGCGTGGGTGTGTGTGTGTGTGGTATACACATGTGTATGCATGTGTTTTCATTGGTGAGCACACTTTGCATCTCAGATTTTGCAGGCAGAGGATACTGGAAGGCGTCATTGAAGCGACAGTGGGAACCAGTATGAGATGGATGATAAAGGCTCGTTCCCAGCCAGTGCTGAGAGACGCCGCTGTTCCCGTCCACAGCAGACAGACCCACCATGAGACAGAACAGAGAAACCACACTGACGTCAGTTTGTTGTCTGCCTGGAGAATCAGAGAGGGTGTCAGTCAGTCAGACAGGCAGAGTAGCCTACAGTACATCAGCCTAGGAAGGATCCCACAGACGATACTGGCTCTTTGGTGCTGTGACTGTTAAGTCTTGTGTTTTTTTTTCCTTCTATTAGTATTCTGATTCAGTGGCTACTGCTTGTCAGTGTCTTGAATCTGTCTAGGCTAGCGACTGTATTTGTGTGTGCATGCACACACATCTGAAAGTGAGAGACTGCCAGAGTGACAGTCTCTGGTTGTTGACGCTCAGCCACTGTGATGCTGTTGCGTCTGAGTGTCCATCACTTAAGAGGAGCTTCTTTCTAAGCTCTGCTCACCAGCTTCGCAAAGCTTCACATGAAGTGGGAAACAGTTCCCTTTAGGAGAAATAGGTAAGGCAGAGCATATTCTGAAGTGATTGTAATGTGACACTAAAATTTATTTTTAGTGACGCAATAGTAATACAAAAATACTCATTCATTGACATTAAATAACATTAAATTATAGGATTAAAGGAATAGTTTTGACATTTTTGGGAAGTCATTTATTTGCTTTCTTGATACCACTCTCATATGTTTCTGTTAATTATGAAGTTACAGCCAGGTGACAGTTAGCTTAGCTTAGCAACGGGGAATGAGGAAAAAAAAACAACAGGGGCAAGGCTTATATGCTGCAATATTTTTTGGCTGGGCGCAGTAACTTCCTGTGGTCTCTGCTTGTTGACTGGCAAGCTCACAGTGACAACAAAACTCCAGGAGAGTATGTAGACCTGCAGCAAATCTGCGAGTTATGGTCTTATACTCACATAACTGTTACAACAAACGTAAGCAAACAACAAACATAACACGAGGCTTCAAACTAAGTAAAATCCAGTTTAAAAAGATTTATAGCTCAACGGGTACAGCATGATATTAACATTGCCTTGGTTGGGGGCTTCCTTGTTATAAGGGGTGTTAAAATATGCACACATAGTGCTGTGTGATGCCTTGAACTAAAGTGTCAATCAAATACCTTGTGTCACACTTTGTGATCAAACCATGTCAATGTCAAGGTGTTTCCTTCTGCTGTCCTTGAGTAAACATCTGAATGGTGTTTTTGCGGAGATTAGACATTCTGGACTTTCCTCTTTTCCTCCTGCTATCTGTAGCTGAACTAGTTTAAGTCATCCAAAGTAGTTATTATACAACTCTCCAAGTTGATGTTGCTGTTCTACATCTAATGGCTGACAGGTCTTCCACCTATGTGCAAGGAGACAGGAGCCTCATCAGGTCAGGTCTTCTCTTGCGTCCACTCATTATTGAGAACGCTCCACATAGACAGTCTGCTCTCTGATTGGCTAACTGCAGTTCAGCCAGCCTGAGTGGAGAAGATGTAGAAGAGATGGTACGTTGTTTTTCCTATTGTACCAGAAATGATGCAAACATAGTGAAAATCTCCAATGTGCTTGTTTGTTAATCTCTCTGGCTAATAGATAATAGATACATTGTCTCATGAACATTTTGGGTTTTTGTCAGAGAAGACATGAACTGAGAGTTAATCATTTTGTCCCTAATAATACGTTTGGCCATATAAAGCCCCTGACATCTAGCGCAGTATGTATCAAGCTACATGTGATCAGCAGGGAGTTGATACTAGAGTAACTATAACTACCAGCTAAGCACTGTCTTTTGTTTTGTAAGGGTTACGGTGCATTTTTTTCTACCTTCTGTTTCCTTCCCATCTCTATGCCCTTCCTCTCCTAACCATCTTGCCATGCTGAGATGACTCTGTTGTCTCTCCAAGCTTTCCCATGAGGCCTTGCCCTGTTCTCTGTTTGTTTGTGTGATCCCTTCCCTTAGGCCACTGTCCCACATCTGTGGAAGTATGTGTGTATATTTGTGTGCAAGCACGAGTGTATTCGGAGCTTTGAACAGTGTACATGGATTGTGTTTGTGTGCGAGTGTGCATGTGAGTGTCTTTACGTGCATCTGTGTGCGTGTGTTGTAATCAGTGTGTAATCCCTTCCCTGAGGCCACTGTTCCACACAGCTGGACTCAGAGAGCCTCTGGAGGGTTTCTGTGCTATTCAAGCATCCTTTGCTCTTTCCACCTGACCGGGTGGTGTGTGTTGTGTGTGTGTGCCTGCGCGCATTCCTGCGTGTGTGTGTGTGTGTGTGTGTTTCTGTGTGTTTTAACAGGTGCAGTATCGAGAGCTGAAACTGGATCCCAATCCCAGTCCAAATAAAAGGAAGAAAAACAACCCCGGGTAGATGACTGTGTCCGCCCACCAACTCTTCTCTTCTCCACTTTTCTTCTCGTGGTCTATTACTGGACGCTGAGGAGCAGAGGAAGCAGACGGCTCCCGACCAGCTCGGCTCAGCTGTCCTTCCTTCTTTTTTCTTTCCTATTTTCTTCTCTTAAGCCTTTTTTTCTGTCTTTAATTGCTCATGACACAGTACAGTACAGTACAGTTTCCTGAAGTGTAATTTTTGTATAAAAACAAAAAAAGACGAGTACAAGAAATATTCCTATCACCATTATGCTTTAATTGATTTTAAAGGCGAGTGGGAAGGATGGATGGAATGACCTTTTTCTCCACCGTGTTCGCCACTCTCCTTCCTTTTCTTCTTCTCCATCACTCTGACAGCTCGGAGGACTCTGTACATCTGCTTGCCACAAGTGACAAGTGTCACACAACGAGTAAAACGAGTTTTAGCATTTATACTCACCGTCCTAAAAAAGACATTTTCAGTGCATCCGCGTTTATCAAAATACAAGCCTTATACTAACATTCTGCATCATCACTCTGCAATAGACTTTTTTTTTTTTTTTTAGCTCATATTGTAGTTATGAAATGGTTTTGGTAATATGTTCATATTTTCTAATTGTTTTTGTACTGAAGTATCTTTTGTTTTTCTTCCTCTCTTGGATGTGGTAATGATGTTATGTTCACTGGCAGTAATTTGGATTGTTTCCACTTAACTCAGCCAGCCAAGTTGATTAGCAATTATGGTAGTAGCCTCCAGATATGTCCTTCTACACAAACACAAACCTGGACCAACAGGCTGGAGGCTTGTGCTGGTATCTGTCTGTGCTTTATTACAATGGCCAAATTAGCTTTTTGAAAAAATATCAATCCAAATCAAACCACAGTGGTATTAGTTTAAAGTACAGTGAGTCTGTTCTTCTTAAAATAGATCGTGGTTACATAATCATCATTAAATAATACCCAGAGGAAAAAAAAACAACAGTTGGTATTTTTTGCCCCTAACCTTTATCACTACTAAATGTCCAGATCATTTAGCTGTAGCCTCATTTAACCCCTTAAAAACATGTCAAAGTCCCCCTGTCAGTCAATCAGTGAGACAGACACCTTCTCTGTGTGTCAGGAGGCGCAGCAGACTGGGCCTTCTGCTGTCATGCTGGTGTTAATATAGATGTCACCCAGTCTATGCAGAGTGTCGCCAGGCAGGCAGGCCTTTAGGCAGCCACAGCCCTAATCTTGTTTGAAAGGCTGGTCTCCTTTCCTCTCATCTCCCCGTGTGTTTGCCTCACAAGAAAGAAAGCATTCACACGCACAAGCATGTATGCATGCGGACACACAAAAAAAAACATCCTCTCACGTGAATACACTGCTTCTTTAAGAGATCTCGCGTACACACACACACTGTACCTACTCGCTCACAGATGAAAGCATAACATCCCATTTGAGCAGGCAGATTCTCTCCCTCTCAGGCACACACACACATACACACACACACACACTCTCACACAAACATGCTCTCTGTGATGCTGTGCCCCAGGCTGGCCGCCCTCTCCATCTGCCCCACCTCCTGTGCCCACAGCTCAACTTTGATCCGTCTTTCCCGAGACAGAGGCTTGTGTATGTGAACTGTGTATGTAAGAGTGTTTGCGTATACACGTTTATGCAATCAAAGACGCGTTGCTTCTCTCAGCGTCGGTGTATGTGTTACAATTGTATCTCCCCCCTCCAGCTGTAGACTGATGCGTAGATTCAGTCGATGTGTGTGTCAGCATGTATAAGCGTGTGTGTGTGTGTGTGGTGCAGCAGAAGTGCCAGCTGTTACGCGGTGTGGAGTTTGCTGGTGGAGGCGGCCGTCAGCTAGATGAGCAGCAAGTCGCTGTGTGACAAGACGAAGGCTCTGAGGGGACTTAGGCCTGAGATGTCAGGGATGTGTGTGTGTGTATGTGTGTGTTATGCTATTTCAGATCCCCTTTCCCATCATGCTTCTCTCCGTTTGCTCTCTCTGCGGTTCCCTCATTCGTCAGTGAGCGGGGTTGCGACCCTGTCTGAAGGGACGGTCTCCTGGGCTTCTTGCTGAGCATCTGTTGAAAGATCACAGCTCAGGCTACATTTGAGGAGGTCTCCTCTCATCCTACTGATCCCTGCCTCCATCTTTTCACCCCCTCCTTCTCCATCTTTTTGTTCCTTCTCCCCCCTTAATGTCTGTTTGTCAGTCTCTCTGTCTGTCTGTCTTTATCTCTTCACCCCCCTCCCCACCACAACTAGAGCTCTCCTCTGCCATTTTGTCATCCTCTCGCCCTGCCTGTCTGCTTGTACCCCTCTCCCTCCCTCCCTCTTTACCCATCCATCTCCATGCTTAAATATCAACAGGCTCGGATCTGTCACTCCAGAGGGCCATTGATTTTGTTTTGTTGTTTTGAGGAATCCACTTGAAAGACAATAACAGACTGTCCCCCAAGAGCAGCGTCGCAGACTGATTATAGCCTCCTCAACAAACACACTCTATGGCTCGTGAAGGATGGCTTTTTATAATGCCTGAAGGGACTGTTTGAATACCTGATACGTACTGTATGTGTCTACTACTGTATGTAGTTATTTTACAGCAAATCGTGGTGACTATTGTGTGGTATTGCATCCAAATACCGTTTCTTATTTCTGTCATTTATTATTGGATTTTAGCTCCGTTTGCAAGCAAACCAAAGTGTTTTTATTTTGTATGATGTAGAGGAAATAGATTATATAAAGGAATGTATCAGACTGTCAGCTGTAAAGGGAAAAAAAAAGCACTTTTATTTGCACCGAGTTGAAATGAGACTATTTATTTTTTAAATAATACTGTACATAGCTAACTACTTAATTTATGTTTGTATTTTATACAGTATGCCTGTTGATGGTCCGGTGGTGATGTTGTAAAGTAGGTTTATGCCTGCCTCATTTTCTAAGATGTCTTTTTTCCCGCCTGCAATGTTGCCTGCCTGTGACATCATCTTCATGTGCCCAGTTCTGACCAATGACATTTCAGGACAGGAATAAGGAGCTGAGACATGAGTCGGTCAGGATGGGGGGAAAGAAAATATGATGTATATTTCCGGTTTGAGAAATTAAATGCATCTGATGTATGTTGCTTATTTTGAAAGAAAAAAAAAGAAAAAAACAAACACGAGATTAAATATTTTTTATCATCTTCAGAGTGTCTGGATTATTGCGAAATTAGTTTTTTTCGCTTCAACAATCTCGCTTCTGGAAGCAGCGAAGGAAATATACGGCCATTCATCTCAGTCTGAGATACCCACTACTACTTTTCAGGTTCAAATCCCCCTCTCCTCACCTCTGCTGCTCCGTCGCCCACTCGACCCGCCCCAACAAGCAGGCCTAAGCCCCGTTCTTCACTCATGTTCAGCTTCAGGATGTGGCTCATTCCTCATTGCTGTCTGTGTGGCTGAGACCCTGAGTGCACATCAGCGCCTCGTGCATCTCCGACCGGGATGACTTCTGCCAGAACTGGTTTTACTCTCTTTCACTGCGGCCCTCCACATGAAGCCACTCCATTTGTTATAGAGCACCTTTCAGCCTGCAGTAGCCATTTCCCCCTGATTTATTGGTGTGAATTACTCCATGATTTAATACTATCAGAATATCTTAACAACTTAAGTTATTTTCATTTTATTTTATTATAAATATTAGTTAACATGAAAAAAAATATCTTTGAACATCAAGAAAAGTGGCTGTGGAAAACAAGAGTTTGAGGTAGTAACAGTCTAAACAGAAATGATTGTTTTGCCATAAAAAACAAGCAACTATGAACATTCAACATAAATACATTTTTCAGAAACATTTTTCCATCTGAGAAATATAAAACAAAGTAGTGAAATATATCCAAACCATGTAAAAATGAAAACACAGCTAACTTCAAAAACACATGCTTACCCAATTACCCACATGGGAAGATGGGAGAAGGCTGCATTATTGTGGAGGCCTGAAGGTGTTTTGTTGCTGGTGTAGACATTTAAGGCCTTGGTGAATTGTATGATCATATAATAACAGTTGTTTATAACTGACAAAGATGCTCTTTTGTTAGCGTTTCAATCAATGGTTTCACATTCGGGTCTTTTTCGGTGTGTTGTCCAGTGATCCTGCGTCACAGATCAGCCACTAGCGCTCCCCCCCGAGACTTGAGATCCTCCAGTATCTCCATTAGGAACCGCGTATTCTCTCCTTTGCACTCTTTCACTGCCTGAGACACCTGCCCCAGGTAACTCCCCCTTCCGAGCTCCAGCAGGGTCTCTGCATCCTCCACCAGCCTCACCGCCCGCTGGTCTGTCCAGCCCAGAGTCACTTTTTGGTGGGAGTGCGTCTCCAGGGCCCTGACCAGCGTGTAGCCCAGGCTGTGGGCCTTGTCGCTGGGCTGCGCGTGGCCTGGCAAGCCCCTCTCTTGCTTGTAGGAGAAAATGAGGTGGGCCAGCAGAGAGGATCCGGCCTCCAGGAGGGGCAGGTTCAAGACCCCGGTCGAGTGTTTTTTTCTCAAGGCTGCGTCTCCGACATGCGCGCTGTGGAGGAGCTCCTCCCTCTGACTTGTTGCGGAGACCAGATCCAGTGCAGTCCGCCCGTTTCCATCAGTCTGCTGCAGGAGAACTGAGCCTGGAGGGGCAGAGGGATACAGGATCAGATCACACAACCCGTACTACAGTCATTTCTATTACAACTCAAGCCTACTACTTCCACCACTGCTCTTGAAAAGATCGCACGCATGTGTCAAAATGCTGCAGCAAGAGGGAACAACCTGCGACAAGCGTGACTCCAAATGTTTGCCTGTAAATACATTTGGAAGTATTTTTTTTTAAAACTGCGCTTCAGAATAAAACTCAACTCAAGTTTGTTCTGCGAACACTTCATCATCATTGTACAATGACACAAAGAGTGTCTTTAAGAGGATCTGTCACTGCCTCTATTGAAGTAAGACAACTCTCGGCATGGGAGCGCAAGGACAAGAGCGCACAATGTATTCAGTCACTGGAGTGCTCGACACACAGTGCACGCATGTGACGACCTTCACACACACCGTGACAAAACAGAAAATCTAAATGCAAACACTACTTAACCATGAATACACTTTGACCCCCCCGGTGCACTTCTACCTTCACTAAAGCTCATCTTTAAAGTGCCTCCCGGATTGAAAGCAGTGAAGGATGTGCTCTTGTTACGATCACCTGAAAGTACTTGTTAGGAAATAAACTACTAATTAACTTTAAATGGGACTAAAAATTTTAATCCAGTTTAGGGAAGCTGTGATATAGTAGGGTTTGATTTTAAAGGGACTGTACGTATAAACATTTTTTTTAATTTTTTTAATGCCAATGTGTGAACAGTTTGCAACCTAACTTTAAAAATGAGACCTTTGAGACCTTTTGTGCCTTTACTCTCTTCAGCGCTGCTACAGGGCTAACAGCGTGCAACCATGGATGTATAAAGAGAACTGGATACAGCGTTGTAGGCGGGCTCCTGTTCATTCCTATGGGAGTTGCTCAGTGGCGCATGAAGCCAAAATGGCACGACTGTCGAGAGATAAAGTACTCGGATCATCTGGTGATCTTCCGCATCCAGGATCAACATCGGCCGGACCTTCGATTCATGGAGGGAGCTTCGTTTGGTTTTGGGTATCAAAAAAGGACCCTGAGCTGGCAAAATTCTTATTGGACGTTACTGCCAAGCACGTGAAATACATAGTGATATTGTGGTTTTAGCTGTCAATCATGTTCAGTCTCGTCGCTTCACTGTTTTGACTGATGCTCGCTCACGTCTACATAGTGTGAGCGCGAGCAGCAGGACGCTGACTGTCGTTGACTTAATGGCCACAGGTGTCGTTGTTAACAAGCAATTTCAGATTCTTACATAGAGCACCTTTAAATATTTGATTTTAAAATTGTCCTGAGACTACGAGGTTAATGAGTGTAATGTAAACAGGCAACTGAGGTATCAGCGATAACACCATGACACATGCCAAGCTACTGTGGGCTGCAGCGTCATTATCAAATAAGGCGGAAGAGATGCTGCACGGGTCAATGACAGGCGCAGCAACAGATATAAATAGTGCACAGACGCGCACACACAATATGCTATACAGACCGTACACACACACATACACACACACACACACACACACACACACACACACACACACACACACACACACACACACACACTTACAGAAGCTGAGGAGTTAAGTGAACAGCTGTTTTCCCACCGGGCCTCAGTGCCAGCCAGAGCTTTTAGCTCACTTCAGCTCTAACTTCATCTGACACCTTGTCTTAACTGTGTGACTGGCGGCTCACTTTGTGTTTGTGTAAAAGGCGCTGGGTTGGTGACCTGATGGAGCTTTTCCTGTTGGCTTTTTTTATGTAATGCTGAGCGAGCTCATCGTTTCATCAGAAACAGTGACACGGAGAGCTACCGGGGGTGACGAACTTGCGAAAGACCTCGACTGTGACATCAGAAAATGGCTCTGCTAAAAGTTCTTCACGGGATCTACAAATACCGTGTTCAATGGCGGTGTTTAATATTATTTTAGTGAAGGAGGCACATTGATGTTAAAAGTCATACAAAACAAATATCTATACACCACAGCTGAATGTGACACTTTTTGTCCCCCCTCCTACAAAGGCAGGAATGTTATAACGGTGACATTTACCGTCTACTCTCTACTCTTCTGCTTTGTCTGTTTAGACTGAAAGTCATTTTCCAGTGTCAGACAGGCCCCTGCGCACTTCGCCTACACGGAGCGGGTCGAGTCAAGTGTGAGCCCTTTGTTTGCTTTTAGATAGACCCATTTCTATGGCAAACTGCTCTTGATGGCACTTGACTGTTCAACCTTGGCAATGCTGCTGCCACATGCGAGTTTACGGCTCTGTGGAGGCTCGGCGTGTCACACAGACCGCCACTTGATACCACTGTTTCTGTTTGACAGACGTTGTGTGGCTGCAGCAATATGGGGACAATCGTCACTTACTGAGCCTCCCGAATGCCATTTTGACAAAAAGACAGCCTGGTTTTAAATGACACCATTTAAAAAAAAAAAAAAAAAAAAAAGTTCAAAATGGAACAATATGAATTATGAAATTGCTCTCCATCTCTCTGTCTCCCTCTGAACTAACACTGTGAGTAGCAGTTATGAGATAATCGGTGAGAGCTCACGTAGCTGTTGGCGGGGAAGGTCAGCGCTCATCTACCTTTTAGTGCTTCAAGCCTGAGTGGCAAAAACTCAATCTGCATAAATTGTGGCATTAATCTACATAAACTTTTACATAAGCGGGGAAATTTCAAATGCAGGGGTCAGGCAGCGGGGGCAGCAGTCAAGGACGTAAGAGCACAGATTTGATCAAAGTGGCCACGAGAGAAAGGCAGAGGGGAGGGAGACGGAGCGACGTGGTGTGTGTGAGAGAGAGTGTGAGGTTGTTCACAGCAGGTCATAATCACCAGGTTTCTATAACAAGCTGTCCTCGCTATTACGCTCATGCAGTAGCAGTGGCTGTAATGTGTGAAGCCAGCCATGGCGTGACACGCAGCAGAAAAGCTCCAGGTCTACCAGAATGTGGAAAAACCACGACTATAGTACCCCATGCAGACACACGGGAACACGCAATGTCTGCTGGAAAATGGATCCATCTTCGTCCCTTTCTGGGTGATCTCTAAAAAAGATGGGATGTCTTTTGAAGACTGAGGCTGTTTTTCTTTACAATTTATCATGTTCTGCGCCGTCCTTTGAAAGGGCCAGCCTCGGACTGAGCTCTGCACGGGGCCTTTAAGCCTGAACCCGAGCACCCTGTGCAGTGTTTTAAACCAAATGTGGAAAAAAAGGAAAAAGAGGAGGACAAGGTTTACTTCTCCCAGTCCTTCTTAATACTTCTCCGAAGTTGAAGCAGTACTTTTCAGTCCCTGAAGCTGGCACAATACAGCACACAATAAAATACTCCCAATATGTGCATAGAATACATACATATCAAGTGCGTGTGCATGAACTAAATTCAAAAGTTACTTTTACGTCAGTCACTCTTGAAATGCATGAATTGTATGCATTGGTTAAATAAGATGAAGCTCCAGTATGTTCACCTCTCGTGGGAAAATGGCTTGTGGCAGCAGCAAAGATATGGAAATTGAACAGAAATGGGGATAATTTCAGCATAAAGCTCCAGACAAAACAGCATTTACACTGCAAGTCAGATTCCCAATTACATCTGTATTGTCAAACAGTAGAAATCTTACTGCGCTAGTTTTGTTTAAATGCACACTGAGTCACAGACTCTTAGACTATTACAAATGACTATAAAACGTTCGACTCACACACGAGATGCACATCATCCGCATGAGAGAAAGAAACGCAAGATCGAGAAGCGCAGTTTTCCGGCGTTCCCCTACGTCATCGTGTCACACCAATCCGGCTGACAGACAGGCTCCAACCAGAGCGATAACACTGGTGTGGTGGGTGGGGGGGTGGGGGGAGAGGGCCCCTGCAGCGCGGCCCTGGGCTCGGCTTGCCTGAAAGCCTGTATGGCTGAGCGTTTGATTGTAGATCTGTCTGCCTGAAAGCTAACTGTGTGCGTCGGCGCGTGCTGTCTGCCGTTTGTCACATTTGCATATTTACCTGCTTGACTTTCTCCCTTTTATTTCCATTAAGCGTCAGCTTGTGTCTTTTTGCTTTTCCAGGATTTTTAAATCTATTTTCCTCCCTTTTTTTTATTATTGTAGGTTTCACCCTCTGGACAAGAGAATCACTTGTTATCCATTCTGGGATATAAAAATGCGCTCTAATGCTCCACCACACGGCTCAACTGCACTTAACACAGACGTCAATGGTCATAACCAGGGCTGAATTACATATTCTCTAACATAAGACATACAAATAGCATCACGTGCAGTTTATAATGTAATACACATACACACACACACACACACACACACACACACACACTGTTATGAGACTAGAGGCTGGGGAATGGTTTTGGTGCAGGGACAGCGACTGAAGTGAATCCAGGTATTGGCGCTGGGTGTCAGATATGCTGCAGTGGAGATAAATACAGCACCTGGGGGATTACATGAGAGCACAGGGTAATTACACCATCCTTTATGCATGTGTGTGTGTGTGTGTGTGTACACGGATGTGAAAATGCCCCGCTAAGACCTCGGCTCTGAAGCTACAGCAGAGGGAGGAAATTCACATGCCGAGCAAAAGCCGCTGCCTGATGCACCAGCCAGATGCAGTCTGACTGCTACACACACACATACATACATATACACACACACACACACACACACACACACACACTCACACACACACATATACATACAGAGCGCAAAGCCCTTTGGCCTTTAGAGGGCAGGCGAAGACAAGAAATATAAAAGCGAGAGTGGAGGAGGGGAAAATTGGCGCAAAAAGAGGGAGGGAGGGAAGGAAAGAAAGATGCAGTGCTCCCTCCCCCTATGACTCTCTCTCTCTCTCTCTCTCTCTCTCTCTCTGTCTCTGGTCTGATGCTGTGGCTGAGGCAGACAAGCTGGGAAGCAGGCAGCTCCACAGCATGGTAAACATCCTCTCTCTCTCTCTCTCCCTCTCTCTCCCCCCCTCGCTGCCTGAAAAAGAGAGGCAGGGTGAGTGTGTGAACTGCAGCCAGGGGCACGGCATCGCATATCCACAGGGAGCTGCTAGCTAGCGACTAGAAACCACAGCAAAAACAACAAGGCCAACCAAGTGAGGCACCAAAGCAGCCAGCGGAGAGGCATCAGATGCAGGAAAAAAAAGAAAAAGAGAAAGACCAGCCAGACATGTGAATATGCTAACATCCCTCTCTGCTTTAGCAACAGTGTCTGAACGCTCCCCCCCCCCCTTTTCCACCTTGATATTCAGAGTATAAAAAGCCTGTGGAGGTTACATCAGATGAAGCAGTCGGGTCAGTATCTGTTGTATAACAATACTAGGTCATACCGCTTCTGCTATATTTCCCTTTTCACATCAGCTTAAATTCTACTGATGACATCACGGCTCTGTCTTCTCGGTCACAGGTGAGCGCCATCTTAACAGGTTGTGTCTGATTAACGTTGTCCCTGAGCTCCTCCTCACCCCAAACACAGCCTGGTCAGCCACAGATTACAGTTGGATCATAGCCTTTCGGAGGAGGAGGTCGGGCAGATAAGGATAGGGTGTAGGATGTAAAAGCATGGGCACCTACTGCTAGCTTTGTGTAATCCCCTGCCACTCCGACACCTCTAGTGTGAGGGGTTATCAGGTATACTCTGATTTACTGGATGCTGATCAGCAGTGGGCGATAAGCATCTTAAATAATCAGAGTGGAGCCCTAAATGAACTCTTAACCGCTCTCTTGAATCAGAAAAGGCTAATCACTGCCATCAGCTGTTAGCTCTGATGATATGTCATGCACTGAATCATCATCATCATGTGCAAGTAAATAAACAGTTTCCTATGATGCCATTAGCATGCACACAAACTTGTTTAGATATTCAAACTATTTGGAAGTTAATTTGATAGAAGTAGATTGAAATACTTCAAGAACACCGAACGAACTAGAGCGAGACAATAAATAAAATAAATAAAGACTGTGATTTTAGAATTCAGCGTCTGCAAAGCTCTCATCGGCACAATATTTTCATACAAATTTAACCCATTGGGTTTTTATTTTCGTGGCAATAACTAGTCCAAGAAGCGCTATGACGTGTTGGTATTTTCCTGCATTTAAAATGCTCTTTTTCGTATTTTTTAGTGCAACACGCATTGTGCAAAGGCAAGACGCAAAGACAGGCAAGTTTTGTGCAGATGATACAACACAAGATGAGGTGTTCATTTAGTCGCAAAACTAACTTCTATTGCCTCCGCATGGCTATCAACATGGCGACATCTGTGCCAGTGGCTTGCAGCTACTGTTGCTATTGACAAGTCAACCGCAGAGAATGGCAAGCAACCGGCGCAACCGCTATGTTCACGTTTTTTGCAATGTCATGGCAGCAGCGTGACAAGGTATTCTGAGCTGAGTGTTGCATGTTTGCGCTTGTCGCCGTGAGTTGTTCAGCTTTGGGTAAAACGCTGCACTCATCAGTGTCACTTTTTACATCCAGCCGTCCAATCACACTGGAGGAGGGGCGGAACAAATACCACAACGATCAACTGTCACGTCCTACATGTGGGCTACAAGTGTTAAACAACAACAATGGAGGAGAAATCAATACACAGAGACTGCCGGGTCCGTCCTCTCTCCCTACGTGCTTCAGCCTTCCCTTCATCCACAGCGAGTACGCTACGGATACTCCGTATCATAGCAACCAGGCGCAACCAAAGTGTCTCAGCTAAAAAAAAGTATTAATTAGTATCTTTATTTAAAAAGCAACAATATACCTAATAATAGCCTAACAATAAAGCTTATTTATATAGCACTAAAATCAGATTCAATTGAGTAATTTGCAAAGAAATTACAATAATACCGCATATCACGCTGTTGAGCCAATCATTAACACCACAGGGGAAATTCCTTCACCGCGACAGCCCTAGTGCTACGCTTCCGCAACGGCTCCATCGGTCGGGACGGTGTTATCAGTTGTAACTGCCGTATGAGAGCAGTGCAGAGCGACGGCCGTACAACACACACAGAGGGAGAGTGACTTCATTCTCAGCTCAGGTAGACATTACTCCTCTATCTTTACAAAGCAAATAGTTGTTTGCTGCTATATTAAAGCTCTGCATATCATATAGAGCACCTTTAAATGCTAACGTCAGTATGCCAACATGCTGATGTTTAAGCAGGTATAATGCAGGGGTGGAAGTAATGAATTACATTTACTCTTGTAACTGTAACAAAGTTGTTTTTTGTGTACTTATACATTTTTGAGCATTTTTAAAAATTGCTAATTTTACATTTACTAAAGTACTATTCATCACAAGTATTGAACTGCGCTACATTTCAAATCACATCTGTTACTGAGTGAAAACAAAAGTCACATGAAAAGTCCTGATAAACTGTGTGTGAGAATGGGACATATTAAGAAAGGAGATAAATCAGCAGCTGTAGTAGAGTAGAAGCTGCAGGTGTGTCTGTGGACACTTCAAGCACAATCAATTTAAGGATCACATATGGGGTGTGGTTATAATTATTATTATTGTAACGTTACCTTGGCATTGTTAAAAAAAATGGTTGCACTTAATCCTAATTAATAACCGATTTAATACACCACCTGGCAAGCATGCTAAGTGACACACCCTCGGTGACCTCTGTGTTCACTGAGGAACTTCTACCTTTAGTGAGGTGTGTGAGGACTTTCTGCTGTTTGAGACTGTTAATCCCTGATGTGACGATAGAGCCTCATTCAGCTCAAAACGGTTTGAATTTGAAGAGCGCAGTGGGGACCAGAGAGGCTGTGTGGACTGGTTATATACCTGTTTAAAGAATAAAGAGAAGTTCAATGTAAAAACTGTGCAGTCTCTCCTTTGCTGTAATATGTTTTTGTGGCTGCAGCCGCTGTGGAGTTTGTATTGTTTACGGTCATGTTGTCTGCTTTGGAGGTGTTTTATTCTGCTGTTGATTCTAAAAGAAGTTTCAGGCACCGTAGTGTCCATAGCTCGTTTTATTTATTGTCGATCATTTTTGATTAATTGTTTGAGTTTTGTCTGTCCTCTGGTTAGTTCTTGTGAGGCTACACTGAGGAAGGCAGTTGAATGTACAGACTGCAGAGTGGCCGTCTGTCGGTTTGGACATAAGGGGTCTTGTTGCTGATGTTGCTCCACTTGCGTATAAGTTGACATTTAATGCAATCTATTTTGTAGTTGAAAGATGTTCTTTAATTTAACAGTAGTGTCATATATCACCCCCCCCCACGTCACTCCCCCTTAACATGTAATGTAGTAACGTTTACTCATACATCATATCTGATCATAACCTTCCCCATACCGTTTACATTTAAACTCACCTACTTTTTACTTTTACTTGAGTACAATACTATTGTACTCTTTCCACCTCTGGTATAATATACCATGTTCACTATGTTAGTTTAGCATCTTAGCATGCTAACACTAAACACAAACTACAGATGAAAAGATAAAGAATGTAGATGAAGAATCAGGGGATTCCCAAAGACATCCAACATTGACATATTTTGTCAAAAAACAACATCCCTCTTACTTTGGATAATCCACAAAAAACACTGTCAAAAGTTCTCATAGGGACTATTCCTTCAGGGTCTGTGGCTACATACCACAAGAAGTATTTGAGAAAGAATATTTGTTTTTGTTAGTTGAATGAATCAATCCTTTTATTCAGTATTCTCCTGGTTTTCGTGTCCTGTGTCACACCGGACACCGTTCACAGCGAAAAATCTTGAGCCAATACATCTGAGGGCAATGGCCCTTTTTAAATTGTGATATGATGTACTAAGGTAGAATTATAACTGAGAATGTTTTGGTTAAATCTAATAGGACCGAGTCAAGAAGCAAGTTTTTGCTCCTTTAAAACAGAGGCAGTTCTCTGTCTTCTTTGTCATCACGATGTCAACATTGTGATGGCAAAGTTAAACTGGTGAACTTCAGACCCACTTAACATTCTTGTCGAACGACTAACTGCTCCCACTGTACTCCCCATCCTTACTGCTGCTCCGAAATCTTTAAAAGTACAACACTGTACAAACGCTTCAGGGTTTAGCTTCTTATTGAAAGAATGACTTAAGCAAACACATCCAACAGCCGTTGAAGGTCTTCATTTCCACTGCATGACTTTAAACACCAACTATTGTTGACTTTCGACACCCATTGTTGAACTTTTATCTTGCCTGTATTTTCTATCAGGATTATTATTTATTCAATATACTATTCAATTCCTTCCTGAGTCGTCATTGAAAGTTTTAATTTAAGAAGGGGGGAAAGAAAAATAACACTACTATTGGAGTGTCTGATGAGTTAAGTTCAGGGCTGGAGCGAAGAGAGAGAGAACGAACTTCATGGCCAACAACACAAAATCATCTCTGGCCTGTGACCATGTTGTTTTTCTTTTCTACGGCCCAGACAAAAGAAATGAACTAAACCTTGAAACTTGGCATTGCGGATGGTTGAGCATGTTTTTGACACTTCCAGATTCCCCACTCTCAATTATTATGTGGTCCTTACAAATAAATATACGGCATTAAACTCCTGCTGAACCTTGTAGGCGAGAGAGGACAGCAAAATACACAAAAATACTTAAAAAAAATAATCCTTGGCCTCTGCCCTTTCCTTTTCACTGAAGCTAGCTCCCTGCGGCCTTCATGCTCACCAAATGCTGCAGCTGTTTTAAAAGGAGAAAAAGGGCAAGGTATGTGTAAATGATAAAAGAAAAAGGTGGTGCTGGGCATAAGAAGCCTGCAAGAAACCTAAAATCATCATCTCCCTCCTTTAATCCTCCACGGTCCTCATCTGTATAAAACATAGGGCTCATGTGAAAAGAGGTCTCTCACTCCTCTCGGAGCACGTTGAGGAACGACCGGGGAGACTTAATCCTGGCAACCACCCCGAAACACAGAAAGAAAGGTTGGGGGGGTGAATAGCGAGAGACAGGAAGGAAGAGAGGAGAAAGAAGAAGAATCTAGTCAAAAAATTCCCAGCGAGGGAAGTCCTTGAAATACAGCCTGGAGAAACCCGCAGTTGAAACATCAACACACCCGAGTGAAGCCGAGGGCTCCAAACACAACCTCACCTCTAATGGTACGAGTGCTCAGCTCCTCGCGGTTGCCAGTTCAGGACCCAGAGGGAAATAAGTACTGAGCAGGATGAACTTTCTTCACCGTGTTGACAGTGAAGAAGCCCAAGTGTGTCTAAAGCACTACCTGTGTGTGTGTGTGTGTGTGTGTGTGTGTGTGTGTGTATCTATGACAGAGATAGACAAACTGACAGAGACAAACCATGACTGACTACAGCGGTCCGAGGGGACCGTGCGTTTCCTGTGCCACTGAGCAAATGACATCTTTCTGCTCCACAAACACTCGTTCACATTAAGATCTGCAGGGACCGCGGCATGCTGTGCATTAAACCGACCGTGTACGTGTGTGTACAAGAGATGCACAAAAATCCAAAGAGAAAATGAAGAGCCAGTCATGTAGCAACCTCTCTTGCCTTCTCTGAACTTGACTCAAGCCAAAACAATTAGACAAATGAGAAACGATGAAAACACTTTTACACATATCTCTACAATTTTTTTCTACTATAGAGAGGCAAAGTCCCGCCTCTTGGCTGGACCACCATGGAACCTTATTTCTGAAAAAATATGAACGTAGTCAACGGCAAGACACAGATACTTTTTTGATCCCGTTTGAATTGCGCCATGAATCGCACATATGATGTTTCTCAATTTAAAACATAATTTTGCAGGTGAAGAAAGTCGCAGTTTGTTGTAAAACTCTTGAAGTATATGTCTGTGAAAATACGTAATTAGAAAGACTACACACCCAAAAGTCACGTAGTGACGTTTCTCTCTCGCTGAAGCTACGATGCCCGTGTGTTTTCTACTGGGATTTACAACAAACTGTGACTTTCTTGACTTGCAAAATTATCTTTTTAACTGACAAACATCATATGTGTGATTCATGGTGCAATTCAAACGAGATCAGAAAATATTTGTCTCTCGCCGTTTACTAGCGCACATCATTTTTCCGAAATAAGGTCCCATGGGGTCCACCGGAAGGGGACGGACTTCGCATCTCTATACTGTTTTCCCATCCAAGCATCTAAATGAGACTGTGTGTGTGTGTGTGTTTATAAGTCGAGGTGGACTGGCTGTGCTTACTAACACGGTGGGCTGTATTGAGAGGACGCCATCAGCGATTACGGTCACAGGGCCGAGTGGTGACAGCTTAAAGGCTCTTTTCTTTATTTCTCCACCCCCTTTGCTCACTGACACGCCTCCACTGTGTGTGTGTGTGTGTGTGTGTATGTGTGCCAGGTCTGAACTGCACAGCTAAAGGCTTCGGGTCATTTTCCATTTCAATCAGGGGTACCGGCTGCCCTGGCCACCCTGCAAAATTTAAACACTCCTACCAGCTGAGGAAGGGGCACAGGGTAGCGTCAGCACACACACACACACACACACACACTTAATTGCACGCCAGCATACACTCATTACAGCATTTGAGATACAAGAAAATATTTCTGCATGCATACACATACGCCAAAATATATAGCCAAGGACACTTCCATACTGTGTAAAAACAAGCCAAACACACACACACACACACACACACACACACACACACACACACACACACACACACACACATACACTTATACACAGGGTCATGTGGGGCGGCCTTGGGCAATGGGAGGAGGAGGGGAGGAGAGCAGAGTCAGCCTTGCCCTCAGCCATGGCATCCTTTCCTTGCCAGCTCCATAAGCCTGGAGGGACTGAGGTAGAGGGGGTAGGGGGTGGGATCCATCCTCTCCTCCCCCCTACAATTCACCCCTAAAAATGCACACACACAAACACACACACACACACACATAGAGAGCCCAGGCCTCCAAGCAGACAGGCTTACAAAAGGGGTGAGATCACTCCCAAATAGAGGCTTTGTTGGTGTGCCAGTGTCAGTGTTGCCCTCTCTGGCCTACCAGAGCCTTGGCAGCTAGGTTCAGCCTTTTCTGTTGGAAACAGCAGGGTGAATGCCTCAACGGAAAAATATAGTTTCAGGAGATGTAGCAGGCACTCAGAAGAATAAAACACAGGAATATAATAAATAAAGACAGAGAGGAATGGAAATGCATCTGGCCCACTAGCCTGTTTTCCTACCATGGGACGTTTGCAGCGAGCCTCCCTGGCCAAAATACTAAAAAGTAGTCTGATGTATGGGTGTTAGAAACGCTGCCATAAGCACAAAAGTCCTGCTGCTGGAGTGAACAACAACATACAGATGCTTACGGTAACTACGCACGATGTAGCCCCAAAGCCAAAACTTTCCACATTTAACAGCCAGGACTTAAAGATCTAAAAAAAAAAAAAAAAAAAAAAGAGGAAAAAAATGCTAAGCCCATCGATGGTGTCCATGGCAACCAGATGGAGATCACGGACAGGAGAGACAGAGTAGCCTGGAGTCAAGAGGACCACCTCCTCACCAGCTCCCTGCTGTAGCCTTTAGACAACCCGCCATCAAGGTGTGAGGAAATAGCAAACCGTCAGGAGAGAGCGAGAGAGGAAAAAGAAGTATAATGTACAAGCCTGCAGGTGTTTCAAATTGGGAGTATTCTCATTCCTGTTGTTCTGCTCGGTCCCTGCGAAGAGACCTGGCCTAGACAGCAGGCCAGACGTCTGCTGCACACACACAGACACACACACACACTCTTTTTATCTTCTAATTTTACAGATACAGATAGCTGCTTCTTCCTATGACCTCTTTTAATTTGCTCTCCCTCCTGTTACTGAGGAAGGGAGAGAGAAAAAAAAGAGAGCGCTCTCTTGTTTCCTCTCCGGGACTAAACAATCCCAGTCTAATTTATTTTTTGAGGACAGAATATGTACATGTGTTAATGGGAAAGTCGAATCAAATTAACTATAATTAGTCAAACTGAGAGGTGAGCAGAGGCAGAGGTACAGTATGTTACATGGGAGACTTGCTCAACGCTGGCAAACGGCGCCCCTCCTCCCAGCCCTCCCCAAAAAAAAACGCGCACACATTCCCTCTGCCACCTGCTGCCGCACACCCAGCGACGCCATCCTCTCTCTCCCGGGCTCCGACACCCGTCACGCTCGCTTCAACCCTCCTGAGCTCAGACTGTATGTGGCATGCAAACATGCCGACACACAAACTAGTTGTGTTGTGACACATTCCCACAAAAAAACCTGTGTGAATCTCGCAGGCGGCGGATCCTGACTCGTCTAATCTCGTCAAAATGACATTAACAGACATCTCATGAGGTGATGCTGTAATCTGTTTGGACAGACACTGCAGTGCAGGATTGCATGAGGATTATGAAGACAAGCAGCGGGGGCAGAGGCAGAGATGGTATAGATGATCTACTATTCATGAAGCGAAGAAGCAGACAACCGCTACAGGACGACCTCTGGGGTCCAGTACCAATTTGGGTGTGTGCAGCACATAATTCTTTAGATATCATAGGTAACCATAATATAACCTCAGATAACAAACAAAAATTGGACATATCCTAACGTTCAGTCTTAATGGACCAGTGTGTAACATTTAGGGGGATCTATTGGCAGAAATGGAATATAATATTAATAAGTATGTTTTCTTTAGTGTATAATCACCTTAAAAAAATAAGATTTGTTGTGTTTTTGTTACCTTAGAATGAGCGGTTTATATCTATATAGGGAGCGGGTCCTCTCCACGGAGTTCACCATGTTGCACCGCCATGTTTCTACAGTAGCCCAGAACGGACAAACCAAACTCTGTTAACTTTTCCTGCTTGGGCCGGAGTCGATAATGTTACTCGCTCCCATCGCCGCCGCTCTCTCTCTCTCATGCTTCACCACTCACTTCCCACGCACACACACTCTAATCACTGGCTCTGCTCCAAATGGCAGAGAGGGCCGTGTCTCCAACACGCTTTGCACGCGGGAGAGGCTTCAGTTGGTTGCAATCTCCTCAACGCACCGCTAGACACCGCCATATCCTACACACTGGACCTTTAAGTATGGATCAAGCCTCCATAAAACCCTTTATCCTACATTTCCCATAATGCAATCTAATACCACCTTTCGTTAGATTCTCCAAGGAAGGTAAATGTAAACTGTAACACAGGCTTTCTGCTAAAAAACTGCCATCTCCATGCCCAAGCCAAATTAACCCTAATGACATCATCAGGGTTATTTTTTTCAGACTTTTGTAAAGCTGCCTTCAGAGCCACAGAAGACATTATGCAACAGCTTTCAGAATAGTCATCTGTGTGATGAACGAACTGAACTTGATGTGTAAAATCCCGCCATCAACAGGTCCCTCGCTCTACCTACCAGGAGGCTAGTTAAAGATAAAACTGGCCCTGCTAATAAGGTCGAAAGCAGCATTCAATCTGTCAGTAAGCTCCTCCGCATTTGTTGGATGCATTAAATTGAAAGCTCGCCTTGGCTACAGCAGCAGTGACATGCGGCCCACCGCTGCAGTAAATCATTAGCTAAATGGCTAATTCTACAGATTAGCTCTCTTGGCAGCCAACTGGCTAGACAAGTTAAAGGTGTTTTATTTTAACATTATATGATTCCATCAATGTGACGGGGACCATTTGGTTTAATGAATCGTTTCAAGGGAGATGGATTACATGAAGACATATGAAAACAGTTGAGTGTATCCCATCCAATTAGGAAATATACACATGTAACATAGAGTTAGAGTAGCAATTCTTAATTGGACCTGCCTGAGTAATGATATTGACAAAATAAAGCACCAAGACCAATATCAGTGTCACAGTTTCAACTTAAAAAGGTACTACAGAAAGAACTAACCAGAAAATAAAGACAAATCTGTTTCTATTCTGATTGGCCGAGCCACATTAAAAGCATTAGCCTAATCTAGTAAATATACACCAGGATACACCAAGGTGTTAATTTACTGACATGCCGCTTAGAAAACACATTAAAGACCCATATTACTTAAAATATATATATATATATTATATATATATAAATAAATTTGTTAATTAATAATAATAATAATAATAATAATAATAATAATAATAATAATAATAATAATAATGATAATAATTAAGAATTTAGAATTAATTGTTTAATTGAAATTTTTAATAGCATAAGCTCCATTTTATAAAATCGATAATTTGTGTAATTCTGTACGTCGTCAGATCAAACTCTAAAGCGCCGAGACTCTGGGTGTTTTGGTGAAGTTCACTCACCTGCATGCTCCAGTAGCATTTTGGTGATGTCCATGTGTCCATTTAGCACGGCGTCATGCAGCGGGCTGACTCCACCCACCTGGTTATTAAGCACAGGGGCGGGGTGGTGACGTAGCAGAGCCTCCACACACGCAGTGCTGCCGTGGTTGCACGCTTCATGCAGAGGCGTCCAGCCTGCATGGTCTACATAGTCAACAAAACAAGCACATAACCTTGAAATCTTTTGAGGTCAAAAAGCTTAAATATACCTTTTAAAGATCTCTGACATTAAAGCCTTTGCTTTTTGCCAAGAATGCACATGAAAATAGTAACTGCATTTTGCTTATCAAGCAGTTGAAAAGATATGTACATCTCCTAAAGTATGGTATTAGACAATTTAGAGTTTGACTGAGCAGGCTAACTCACTCTGTTGCGGCTAACTTGTTGGTTAGCTCTGCTAACAACTCAGCTAGTAAATAAGCTAGCGGGGCTAATCGTAGGAACTTTTCGCTAAAATTGGGAGAAATTGACGAGACACCTTGCAAAATTAAAATTAAGTTCTTTAAATAAGTTGTGACGTAGGCGTCAGCAATTTTTTAAAGAACTTCATTTTAATTTTTTTTAGCAATAACTTGTGTGTCTTTTCCATTGCCGTAAGACAAAGGAAATTAACACGACTGAACTAAGGATGCTAATGACTGATTAGCTATTATGAATGTGCCGTTAGACTTGGTTGAAATTCTAGTTCGGAAGTTACAAATATGTTACGAACCACCGCCCGTGTACGTCTTACATACAAAATCAGCATATCCAAGAAATATTAAAACACTTCAGTCTATCGTGATTTACAAAAATGAAAAACAGTCATGGATAGACAAGTCCTAAAGAATAAATTTAAACCATTTGGGGACCACCGTAACGTAGATCTGTTTTATCCGACATGAAAGGACCGAAAATGTTCTGCCTCAGTTAACTCGGGCCTCGTTTAGGGACACAACTGCAATGTGACAGCGACAATTTTACAATTTTTGCACATAGTTCAGCCTGATCACATTTTGGGACATTACCTCTTGCACAAGCCCCCTACCAAGATGCAAGTTAATTTAGACTGCTATTAAAGGGCTATTACAAAAATCGGAGAAACCTTTGAAACAGCACATTTCCATAAAAGGAGGGGGAAGTCATTATATTTGACCTAAAGGGACAAAAGAAAGTCACTCTGAAATATCAAAAGCCATTCAATTCACTTAGCAAAGTCACCGCAAAGCTTTATAAATCTGAAACTCCAAAAACCCATCCAGCTCTTTCTAGACACACCCTTTACATTTTAGCTAAAGGTTAACCTCACTGATGACGCACGTCTATTTCTTCTCGCATCTTTCCCCCCCCCCAATGTTAATCGCTCTTCGAAAGCCGAGAGCAAACAGTGGGAGTTGAAGTCAGATGACGGTGAGACAGAAAGGGAAATCGAGAAAGTCTTACCTTTAACGTTGACGTCCGTGCCAGGAAGCGCCAGGATCTGAAGCACTGTTTCCACTTGGTTCCTCTTGCAAGCTCTGTGGAGGAGGGTCTCTCCTTCGACCAGGACACACGCAACGGACAAACACACCCAAAAGAGAGAAGAGGCGGAAGAGAAGAGAGCAATCCAGAATTAGGGTGTGCCCCGATGTCCTGCCCATTGTCCCCCTCCATATGCTGAACACACCAATAAAATACCACAGAAATGTCCCCAAACACCAAAAGAAAAAAAAACCTGACCTAAAAAAGTACGACCCGCCAATGAGGATGCGATTTAAGAAGAGTGATGAGAAAAGGGGGGGGAGGAAAAAAAAAAATGAAAGATGGAGAGACTAATTTGCCTCGCTCTTATCCTCTTTTATAGACACAGAGATTTTCCAATTACACCTCCGAGGACCCAACAAAGTTAACATCGGGGCAGTCGGCGAGTGAATGAATGTAGTGGCGAGAATGTAGTCTTGCTTCCTGTCCGCTCGTCCCTACATTGTTACTTGAGAGGAAGTTATGGTAGACAGCCCACGCACAAAGCCTCGAAAAGGATTCTTCACAGATCCAGGGTTCAAAAGCTCCGCTGGGCATTGCCAGTGTCACCACGTGATATTTAATCAGCAAACTACCAGTGAAGAGGCGCGGGAGAAAAAACTCTCAAGGATTCCATTTACATTTTTAAACACAATTTTCTTCTCCCCTCTTCCCTTTTTTTTCCTCATCTTTACCCCGTCCCTCACTTTTCCCTGATACAATATTAAACCAGGAATATATTAGCGGCCCCCTCTTTTCATGTATGGCTGAACTTCAGAGGGAAGTTAAAGGCCAAGCATGAGTGGCTCTGTGCTTGCCAGTATAATACAGGACTGCAAAGCCCATAATAAATGCTTTACTAGCTCTCCCCAGGACGCCACGCCTGTACAGGGGCTCCACTCCAGCACGCACAGACTGGGGCAGAAAGGAGAGGGAGAGGGCGTGGGGTGGGGGCAAGAAAGAAGAAGCAGTGGAGGAGAGAGTGAAAAGGGTTTCCTGGATTTCAAAGCATATAGGGGAAATATTGGAAATCCTGGATCCTATTCATTCTGAAGAATTCCTTTCTTCCAGGAGGTGTCTTTGAGGATGCAGACGACGCATTAAATGTCATCCGCTGGTAAAGAGGTTGAAGAGTGGAGAAGAAAAAAAAAACACAAAACGGGGGAAATGGAAGGATTGTTTGTCAGAAAGAGGATCATTTATATTCTCCCTAGAAATGGGATGCAAAACCTTAAAAAATAGAGGGAAGTGAAAAGATTACACACTATACATACATACTATACGGAAGATTATAATATTTTTCTACACATTTCAGTCATAAGTGTTGTGAAATTTTATGTTACACCGTGTAGTTAACCTTGCCGCTTTATATAATAAGAATATTCATACAATGAATAGGCTGTTGAAGGTTTAAAAAGCATAATGGAATAATGCTGTTCAAAAGCCAACGTCAACTAAAGAGACTAAAAAGCCATTAGATACAAAATAAGTCACTTATTTGCTGTATGAATTCTGAAAAAAAAAAACACTCAAGCAGTGAGGACACACAAACAGGCTGATGAAGCAGGTACTTGAACGGCAACTTATTCCAAGCACTTCGTCAGGTGGCGTGTGTGTAATTTCGATATATAACTCCATAAAAAAACAAATGAATGATATCACTACAATAACAGACTTTATAATACAGCCAAAAGAAAATGAGGGTCAGTATCCAGTGCAATAAAACACTATTCTATAATGATATTTTGCCAATCTGATTTTCATTCTGAAAATATGTGTTACACTGTAAAAATCTCATTAAACTTACATATAAAAGTGCACAGACACTGGTGTTTGTACAGTATCACCATCAGAAACAGTAATGCGGTCAATCAGTGAAGCAAACGGGATATTTATTTTTTCTAAAACTCAGAAACACCCAAACAGAGGGTGGAGCCTCGTTCCAAACTACAGTCCCTAATGAGTTAGCTGTACTGTGTAGCACGTCAGTGTTCTACATGGGCTGCTCTGCTATTACCGCGCTCTAAAACGCTGTGATTAAACAGCCATTCCACTACACCCCATGTGTACACATCCTCGCAAATGCCAGGGCCAATCCACGCACTGTTAAATCACTTTAATGGCTCCAATTTGGACACAACGCCTCTATTATAGGGGTAATTGCATGCTCAGCATTTACAAGCACGGAAAGGATAAATCCGCCTGTCCTTTTCTATAAATCCCCCGTTTCACACTTTAATAGAAAAGTTAAATGTATGTGTTGCTCTTTATATCCCTCAGTCTGCTCGCTACACTACTCCTGTAAAGTGTCGCTTGGCCCGCCGATCCCTGGACCGAAAAAGGCTGCTGGACGCCAGTAACAATGGCTATTTGGGAGGAATGTGCTAGAAAAGGTATTCAGTGCCAGTTATTGGCTATATTTAAAACTATTTGAAGACTACTGCTGTCTCTGAGAGCAACACGTTAATTCCCCCCGATCCAGATTACTGCAGCTTTCACTGTGCCTCAAAAGAATTTACTGGCATCAACGTAAGTGACCATCATTTTTACATTCCGCTAGTGAAGATTTTAATGTAGGATACCTCCATTTAATCAGTCAAAACCAACTCTGGGCAGCAGCGGAGCCCCTCTGTGCCAACAGGAAGTAATAAGACACAAACACGCTGTCTGTTAAATAATAGTAAGCAAATCCACTGTGGCTTGGATTGCACGTTGGACAATGCTGTCTGCCAAAGGAACAAATGCATAAGTAAATAGATGTAATATGAATGCCAGGCTCACAAAATCTTTTGCCTCTGTCATCTTTTTGTTGCACTGTGGTTTATTACTGATGGCACATGGAGGTGCAGTAGGAATGTTGTGATTGATCAGGCACAGATCCGAATCAATATTCACCACAAAATCACTGGTTAGAAAAACAGATCATAAAAATAGACGGGGCAAAATAAATTAACATCGCTGAGACAGTGGCTGGCTGCATTTCAAACTGCATACTTTTTCCTTTTACTTGTAGTACATGCTGTAGCTGCCCTTACAAAGTGTGTTCTGTTGCGTGTTGTATGCATACAATTTGGACATGCTACTTTGTCATTACATCGCGCCTTGAACTTTGACCGTCTTGCTCATATATCATACCGAGCTGAGCAGAGGATTGTGGGTCAGAATAGCCAGAGAAGCATGCTGGCTTGCATACTGCAAAATATGACCGGATGCAGTAGGACATCCTGGTATATTTGGCATACTGCATTTGACATACTATGTATTAGGATATACTAGATATTTTTCTGGCATACTAAATAGTATGGTAGCATGGGTATTGGAATGCATTGGTGCCCAATCTGCACCACATACAAAGACAAATATTGCCAAGAAGTGAAAGTCAATTGTTCGTTCCATTGCAACATCAGCGCCCAGCAGCAAAGCTACGCTTCTGCCATTTTGGACTGAAAGCGACTACCGGACGCCAGTAAAACGTCCACCAAAAAAGTGCCGTACAAAAGCAAAACAAAAATGATTTCTTTTCCATTGTCATATTCTACTAATATGACCTGTGTTGAACAACACAATATTATAAGTATAATAAGCATTTTCAGTTAAAAAGGCACCAGAGTTTCGCCTCTTTGCTTTCGCCTCTGCCACATAGGCTTCCGAGGTAGTTTGTGATCCAGTCTCTACCAACCCAACTCCAGATAGCGCTGCTGACTCCCAAAATGGGAGTAGAGTAGTTTCGTAACAGAATGCTTGGACTGATTAAACCTCAACTCAGGTTTAAGGTGAGAAGGTCACCAAACTCCATGTACTAATATGTATAAAAGAGGGACAAGTTGTCGCACCTGTTAAAGTGCGACAACTTAAACCTTCAAAACTAACAAAAGAGTATGCCGTAACTTCTGACCGTGTTAAATATATTTTGAAGAAGAAGGAGAATAAGTAGTACACTTTGATGTGATTTGAACTTTTTACATAGTTATTTCTCATTGCTGTATAAAGTTGCCCTTACGTTCCCTAGAACAAAGAACCTAGCTTTTGAACTGTGCTGCGTGAATGTTGACTTTAATGGTTTGTTTCAGGATGACACAAAGCTAAAAGCAAACACATTTTAAGCGATGAAACACACACAGCAGTTCTTGTTTGACGATCTACATACAGTATACTCGGGCTGATTTAGATTGAAATCTCTGCTGAGCCTCCAGAAGCAAATACGGAACTGAAAAAAAAAAAAAAAAAAAAAAGTTCATCCCAAATCCCTCAACCCCTCTCAGCTACTTTGACAAAGATACTGAGGTTCCAGGAGGCGAGACAGATGCTCCAAAGCAAAGAAGTGCAGCATATAAGAAAGCGAGCTTATATATGTGGGTGAAAAAGCCTGTGAGAGAAAGAGAGGAAGGGAGAGAATGGGATGGGATGAGAGGGCGAGAGGGGAGGATGCTGTGCCGATGGTTCATCAAAAATTAATGCCGACCGCATCGGTATAGAGATCACGTAGTGGAAAAACAACACATGCCAACAGCCTTGAGTCTCCCGCATCAGCCCTCCCCCCACCCCACTCCTTCGCACCGGCACAGGGCCTTTCTGATCAGGTGGAGGGGGGAGATATGAGCTCTGACACCTTCAGGAGTTCACACAGAGTGCCATGCCTCTAATTGCAGGAAGTTCCACCAGTGCAGCCGCTGTATATCTGCAGCTTTACCCTAATTGCTGCATTTAATATCCCTAAAATTGAGATCTGAGGCGCACTGTGCGTACCAATATGTGTTATTGTGTGAGGAAGCCATTATTTCTGTCCGTGCCATTTATTTATTTATCTGTTACTTTTTTAAAAAGGTGAATAAGACAGGAGGAAAAAGCAAAACAAAACAAAGAGAGCAGCGTTGAATTTCAATGAATAGCGGAGGAGGAGGCGTGATAAGTCTTAAACTCTGCCCCGAACAAACACGACCGAGCCGAATTATGCAGCCGAGTTGCCTTTACAGCTGACTAGATGGAAGCGTGGTCCGATGCAAATCAATCACTCTCTCCATACATTATGTGCTCTTCATTAAACTGAAAGTGATGACAGAGCTATCATGTCCCTCTTTACTGATGACCTAGTGCAGTGCATCAGTCCATTAAAAGTCTGCTTCTTGCAAATGTGCAGCTATACTGTCAAGCATCGGTGTGTGTGTATGTGTGTGTGTGTGTGTGTGTGTGTGTGTATATGTATGATCCGTACCTGCTGCGTTGACTCTGTTCAAACCTCTGGGGATGTTCTCTTTCTCCGGGCTTGTTTCATTCACCAAAGAGCTCTGAGCACTGTGCGGAAACAAAAAGACACGGTCAAAGGGGTCACGAGAAAATATGCATGTATGTGCTAAACCTAATTCAATTAGAGGTTACCCGTGATTTACATAAACAAGTCCAAAGTTTCAATGACTGACCAGCATGACAGCGCGGCGACCTAGCGGTACAGAAAGCGGAGCGGGCATTACTGTATGTGAAAAGTGCCATTAGCAAATGAATCCCTCGTGGCGCCGTATCATTTCATATGAAATCTGACAATATCTGTCAAACCCCTACTGTGTTGGCCACACACACACTTCACACGCCCAATCCTCCATTCCCGTCTCCAAAGCACTTTTCCTCCCACTTAACGCCTCAAACGCAGAGACGGAGAATTCGATGTGAGCAAGCACATTAGGAGGAATAACTAGTAAAAGAAAGTGAAGCCTCTTCAAAGTAGTGGCGTGCTAATAGCTGTGGGCTGTCACTAGTCCTGCGAGTGGGTATGGGAGATCTGCCTGCATGAAGCCTGACAGGTGTCTGGGGTGTATACGTCTGTGCACGTGCGCGCGCGCGCCGCGTCGAAGCGGAGTGCCATCCGTATTACAGGGAAGAGGCTTGTTCCTTGGTAATTGGCTTGTTCAGAAGCCAGGAAGGAGCTCCCAGCAGTGAGGAGGAAACACACGTCCTGTCACGTTGCTTGTTATTAGCAGGGACAAGGCTGAGAAGAGATGAGACGAGCTCTGTGTGTGTGTATGTGTGTGTGTGAGAGAGTCCATAAGAGTGTCTGGTATAAGGGCGTACCACTTCTTCTCTCAAACCACTTCACCCAAGTGTCCCCTGTCCATATAGGCTGGCAGAAGTAGAGGTTGACAGTACTTGGCTTGTATACGCCCCAGTTTCTCCTTCCCTCATGGTCTACTTTAGGAGGCCAGCATGCTGTCAGTGGCCCAGCTATCAATTCTGGGCCTGGGGCGTCGCGTGCCCTTGGAGGCCGACACTCAAGAAACTTGCAAGCAATACTGGATGTAATGGGGAAATGCATGTCGAACGCCACAGCAAGATAAATCTATGCATTACATTTTCCAATTGCTTTGATTCTGCCAAAGAGGTCATAGCAAAAACAAAAACCTGTCCCTTTTATCTATCTCCATTTTTTTTTTAAGGGAACCTATTATGTTAAGTGCTTTTTCCCTTGCTTCTTTGTTATATAGTTTTTTGTGCATGTAAAAGGTCTACAAAGTTAAAAGCCTAAATCCACGCCAAAGGGGAGTTACTCTCCCCCCAGAAACACTGCTCCTGAACTGCCTGAAACGCCTTGCTTGTTCTGTAACCTGGTGATGTCACCATGTAACACATTTGCATACCGGCTAGTTTGGCACGCCCTAAAACATTAGTTAGAAACAAGTTAGTTAGAGCGGAGATGGAGTGGAGTCCGAAAAGTTTGGTTTGGTTGACCAATCACAATAGTGGGCCGGCTGACCAATCAGAGCAGACTGGGCTTTTCAGGAGGGCGGGGCAGGAGCTCAAACAGAGCATTTCAGACAGAGGGTGAAAAGAGGTGCTGCAGCACAGCCGCTATGAGAAAAGCAAAGAGTTTTTTGAACATTAAAGCATGTAAACATTTTCTAGTAAAAAAAACCAAATACAAGTATGAACCTGAAAATTTGCATAATAGGTCCCCTTTAATATTAGTGGAGTTGATGTAGTTGGAGGCTTTTCTTAAATCAAGCTGATATTGACTATATGCAGGTCTGGTCAGAAGCGAACGAGCCAAAGTAATGACATAGTTAAATGGCTTGAAAAGATAACAGCCACACACAGAGCTTGATTAAGCCAGCAGGAGAAAAATTGCGTTTAATTACAGCTTCCCTTCTGCTAACAGCACTCACTGCCACGCAGCCAGCCGGCAAGTCAAACGGCCATCTAAACAGTCGGTCAATCAGCCGGCCTGTCGGCTTGGTATGGCTTGGACGTGTGCCCTGATGCCAGCCTGTCTGCTGGTGCAGAAGAAGCACACTCGCCATCTCACACACATTACAGCAGCCTTGAGTCACAGTATAACAGCCTAATGCGTTCTAACAGCCAGAAATGAAAGATAAAGGGGTCATGTGGCTCCTCTCAACCTTTATGACCTGCTCCTGCTCTTTTCATAAATCCAATACCAAACATCCGGCCAGGATTTTTGTCTTGTGTTCTACCGACGGTTTGAGAAAGCAGATAAAACGGAACTGAAACCATTTTAAACCAGTACTTCTCTATTGAAAGCACAATCACATTTGTGCTATTTAAACTCAGACGTGTTGTTTTCACGTCTTATCCTGTTAAGGACTGTGAATTACTGACAAGTGCTCTAACAATAAATATAGTTGATTTCTTTACATAAAATATTTAAATTATTTATAGCAGCTCCGACAACATAGAGGATTGTATTGAAAATGCTTAGAGATTGAGGAGTGTGCCAGGCTCATAAATGCTTCAACGGAAGATGTGTTAATTGATTAAGAGTGTCAACATCACTGAAAATATGTATAATATCATGAATTCGAGCGTGAAAAACGAGGAAACAAGATTTCCTTTTTGGTTTCTGTTCTCAATTCATCACAGGCTTTGTCATTTTGATTTCATTCTTTCTTTCAGGGTCAAATGATTTTACATGCCCTTTGGCATTTCTTTATCTCATCCGCGCAGATTGCGTTCCTTGTTTTATTCCGTTCCCCCATCACGTCTGTGTCAAAACAAACTGAAGCCTTGAAACTGTGGGGGAAAAGCAGAGAGTAGGAAGAGTAAAAAAGCAGTGATGGAGGGAAGAGAGGGGATCGGGTCAGCGCATGAACCAGTAGCCTTCGCGTGAACCCACTCCCTGGAGGCTCCTGCCCTTCTCCAGGCCAACTACCTGCTGGTGGAGCAGCAGATGTCTGATACCAAGTATGGAGAGAGTGTGTGTGTGTGTTTGATTGCATTCAGAGAGGGATTTAGTATGCGAGGGTAGATCAAGAGAGGTGAGGAAGGGGGGCGAAGGCTGAGAGCTGGTGGTCGTAAGGGAAGACACAAAGGCCTGATGGGATATCCTAGTCTGTCTATCTGTCGGCTTCCTGTCCAAGCTCAGCACTGCATGTATGTGTGTGTGTGTGTGTGTGTGATGAGGGGGTCTAACCTCCCTTTGCACCCCTCCTGTCAGCCAGCACACACTGATAGGATCAGACCTGGGCATGACCCATCACATGCCAACTCCTCACGCTCCGTCTGACCTCCATTTGCCTCTCTCCAGCTTTCCCTCAGTCCCTCCATTCATGCATCTCTGCTCCTCACCCCCCAAACCCTCCCACCCACACACACACTCATCCTCTCTCCAGGTGTTCCTTTGTTCCCTTTTCACTCACATTTCTCATCGGGTTTGTACATTTTCACCCGTTTTGCCCTTAAATCTTTGGGTTGGAAACCTGACAATGGAGGCAGAGTAGACTGCTCCTTGAATAGTTCTGATATTTTAAAACACACACACACACAAGCTAAGAAACAAGATTCAAAAATAAGTGAAAGACAGATGCAGCTAAATTTGACGGGATAACCGAAAGTGGTGTTTATTATTACACAGCCTGAGAGACATCTGACCAGCAATATGTATAGAAATAGAATAGGACAGAAAATACTTAATTGTCTACTTTTTGTGTGCAAAAGTCAAAAATGTGTCTTTGGTTTGCACTAAAACATATTACACAATAGAAACTATATTAAAAGGAGCACCAGGTACTTGATGGTGAGAACTGAATAAAGGTTAAATAAACAGATATAAAATGTTGTGTTCTGAGGTCAAAAAGTAAAGTAGCTGCAACAGGGACAAACATGTGCACTTTGCCTTAAAGAAACTTTTGGGAAAGCAACAAACCACAATGATAGAGGAAGTGTTTGATTTGACATTTGAGTCTCAAAAACAGGGTTACACTCAAGGTTTCTCCTGCCTATCTAAATCTAAGAGAGTTAGCCTCAGAGTTACAAGAGAGAAGAGCAATATACTTAATATAACATAGTAATGATCTAAAGTCCCCAGGCTGATTTTTAAACATAAGGAAATTAACTTAAGGTTTAAAAAGTAGTCTAGTACAAGACACTGAAATGAGAAAGTACCTGCAGGGTCAAAACTATGTTGAAGTTAGTTTAAAATGTAGACTAACCACCTCTGCATGTATGTCTTCACATATTCTGCCTCAGGCTCTTATGGAAATGTACCTGAGAGACTACTAGTGGTGTAGACGGACAGCTGTGTGTAACTGACCTGCAGCTGGTCCCCTGGCTGGTGCAGCTGTGGGAGGTGGGTCCGGTCCTGAGGCGAACACCGGTGGGACTCTGAGCTAAACTTCCCAGAACAGGCAGGTAGGACAGCACCTGTCAGACACACACACACACACACACACACACACACAAGGTTAGACACAAAGACATCAACCGTGAGTGAGAAAGCCAGATGTGCTACTGCTAGGTGATATAATGGGTAGATCACATCAGCCATTTTTGTGTCTGTAGCATAGAACTGTAATATAATCTATATCAATTTTCACGCTGCCAAGTTTACTGATGCAGAAAATCTGTGTTTTATCCCTTTTTAGCGCAACACAAAAGCACAGTGGGAAAAATAAACTAAATGATTAAAAGTGGTGTATTTATCAGAAACTTTTTAAATCAATAACGTAGTCATTTTCTTCAATTACTTTATTTGCTGTATTTTTTATAAACGTTGGTGTGTGTGTGTGTGTGTGTGTGTGTGTAGTTTAATCAGAATTTTAAGATCTTGTACGCTCTTATTTTGCCAGAATCACTTTCAAAGCAACATGATTTGAACTAAAAGAGGCTGCCAACTGAACTCTACAAAGTTACATTTTACAAAATGTCACTTAACGTCTTCATGACTCACTGAACTAAGCAGCACATGACTATTGTGATTAACACAAGTAAGAGGTGCATGCATGCCTAAAATTATGACAAAGCCTGTCAATGGCAAAATAAATACAGTCTGGTGAAATTGAGTGAAGAAACAAGAAACAAACACACACCATTTTCTTAAAAGAGAGGTGTTCATCTCCAACTGTGAATCCATTTCTGCAGCAAAGACTCCTGAATATGGCATCTGCTATCACCAGCTTAAGTCTGGTAGAGCGGATGCTGACAACCAGCTCTGCTAGAACCACCGGAGACACATCTACAGCGAAAAACACAGGGAAAATACGTCAGATAACATACTGTCAGGGATGTATTGGTTGATTGATTTAAATTGATTAAAAGAAAAGGCAATTTGGCCACGGTCAGAAGACAAAAAAACACTTCCATAATCCAGGCATCACAGTAGTGCAGTATGTTTAAAAATACAAAAACAATAATAGTAATTATTCTCCTAAATATTGTGATTGAATTACTTGCATATTATGTATTTCACTGCATATTCGCATTTCATTTTCATACCCTGGCTGATAACAGCAAAGTGCTCTGCGAGGTCTTTTAGGCCCTTTTCCACCAGGTTCTGGTTCAGCTTGAAGTGCTGCTGACACCAGAACTCCACCAACACCGATAGGAGGTCCAGCAGGGTGTCAGCCAAATGCAGCCTCTGCTTCTCAGCGTAGTCCTTCAGCGGAGATAAACAAGTTAGCAAGCTCTAAGAGTAGGAGTGACTTTGTTTTTCTGGTCTGATTACAAATCTGACCACACTGGCAATTGTCTTGGCTGATGCAACACACCATCCAATGACAATAACAATGCACGAGAACAACAGTAATTACCTCAACGACAGCCTGTACCAAGAGCTGGGTTAGTTGTTTCACAGCTCGGGACAACAGCGTGGAGCGCTCCCACACAGTCCAGAATGTCCCGTACAGCAAAGATTCGGATGCTGAAGCCTGAGAGACTCCTGTTCCCTCCGGCAGCACAAAATCCCTGAGCCAGAGAAATTGTAAATTGGACGATTCATTATGGGAACAAAAACAGTGGCATTTTTAAATCAATGTGTAGTCAATATTACATGCAGCTTAGTAAGTAAGTATCAGCAAATAATTGAGGCTTCTCAAGTAAATACAGACAAGCGCAAACTGAAAAAAATATTATACATCTAGTTTCATTCAAGTAAGTAAAAATGTGTTGCAACTAGGGCTGTCACTCAATTCAAATATTTAATCGCTATTAATCGCATGATTGTTCATGATTAATCGCAATTAATTGCAAATTAATCACACATTTTTTATTTGTTCAAAATGTACCGTCAAGTGTTTAATACTCTTATCAACATGGGAATGGGCAAATATGCTTGCTTTATGCAAATGTATATATTTATTATTGGACATCAATTAACAACACAAACGGTACTGCATTTAGCATTAAAAAAAATGCTCAAATTATAACATGGCAAACTCAAGACCAACAGGCAACAACAGCTGTCAGTGTGTCAGTGTGCTGACTTGACTATGACTTGCCCAAAACTGCATGTGATTATCATAAAGTGGGCATGTCTGTAAAGTGGAGACTCGTGGGTACCCATAGAACCCATTTTCATTCACATATCTTGAGGTCAGAGGTCAAGGGACCCCTTTGAAAATGGCCATGCCAGTTTTTCCTTTTCTACAGTTTGGAGTGTTATTTTAACCTCCTTTGCGACAAGCAACTCCTTCCAGCTTTAAACTGAGCCCACTACAACCTCCGGAAGATTGGTTGCGTTAATGCGCTAAAGAAATTAGTGGCATTAAAACAAATTTGCATTGACGCATTATTATAGCGTTGACTTTGGCAGCCCCAGTTGCAACACCTTCGTGCTGCAGCACACAGCAGCTAAAACACCATGATTTGTTGAGGATTTCTGCAATAGGTAACTCATAAAGGATTAGGAACTTTGTTGATGAACAGAAAGGAGAAACGCCCCGCCCCATTTCCCACACTGTATATAGGGAATTTGTTACCCAGTGGTGATAGAGTGGAGTTCCCCCTGGAAGAGCTTGAAGAAAAATGCCAGGAGGTCATGATGGAAATGTAACAGTGTTGGCAGGGCAGGTCCAGGGAGCGGGTGACAAGTGACCTCACTGGACAGGCAGTAACTGAAGGAATATACAAACACATAGAGAGAAACAGTTAATATATGAGAACATTATTATTATTATTTTTTATGGAAAAGAAGATTCAAGTATCTGTTTCCTAACATCTCAGGTGATATGAGTTTTACCTGATGGCTGTCTCTAGAAAAGGCCACAGGCCCGTTTTACACCGAGGACACTGCAACACCTGGGTAAAATATTTTTTCACTGTGCTGGGAGCAAGCCAGGGAGGGTTGGTAACAAGCAGGATAGACAAGACCTGCTGGAAATTCTTCAGGAAGACAGATGTGGCGTTACCCTGTGACATAATGAACAGACAACAGTTGAGTGGTTAGGACATTTGGATGTAAAGTAAAACAGTAAAAATATCAAATTACAGTTTAGTCCAATGACAGGCAGCTACCAAAATTCTGAAAATGTAATGAAACAGGTTATACTTTTATACAGGCCCTGAGGCTCATGCAGCAGCAGGTGGGACTTTCTGCTGTCTGGTAATTCTGGTCCTACCTGCTGTGCGTATTCTAAGAGGGAGATCAGGTAGGGCGCTGGTGGCAGCAGGCCTGGGAACACGGCACTTCTGATAGAGTCCAAGGCTTCAATGAAGAGGCCGCACTCTAACATACTATCAACATTGCTGAAGTCTGTTTCTGTAGCCTGGAGGAATAAGAGAACAATGACAAAACGTAGGCGGTATATGGAAAAGGAGGAGACGGACGGCAGAGAGAAGAGGGCAGGAGGGTAATGGAAATAGGAAATGAATGGGCATCAAAAGTTCCTAGAGGTCATTTCTGGCTGTCTGTTACTGGCAAATAGCATATGGATTCAGAAAGTACAGAATGGAAACACACGAGCACTTATAATAGCAATCGGATGGAGATCCACTTGGGTAAGGTATGGACAGGACAGTGGAGAGTATTGTTAATAGGCCTGCCAATCAAAACTCTCAGATCAGCTGACAGTGGTAGTTAAATCGGTGACCTGCGTATGATGCGCCCTTGCTCTACGTGTCACTTTCCATGGAAATGTATGACATAAAAGGAAATTGAATGACCCGATCTTCTTGATGAAACACATAGTTATTTTAGAGATGTATGGTAGTGATCAGGAGTGGGTGGGTGTGTGCGCATGTCTACCTGGGACTGTGGACGGTACGGGTCATGGTAACCCAGAAATTCAAGGAAGCACAATCTCGGCCGGCCCTAAAGCAGAAGTCCCCAATGTCAATTACATACAGCACAGCCAAACAAAGGTCATTCAAGTGAGCAGAACGTAGAGTAACTAAGAGTTTCTCCGCAACATTCTGTCACACGCATACACACCTCCTGTTTGATGACGTAGTCCCGGAGCTCTGTCTCCAGCTTAGAGAAGTCCCCATCAACAAAACGGTCCTTCTTCATTTCTGCTGGATCATCATCCGTTATGTTGAACTTCATATCCACACAATTGCTCTGCCAAAGAAAAAAAAAAACGCGGACAGTTTTAGACTTTTAAACAACATTTTCAAGCCAATAATCCAACATTTGGGGCGGCTGTAGCTCAGTGGGTAGAGCAGGTCGTCCGTTAACCACAAGATTGGCGGTTTGGTCTCCATCTCCTACTGTCTGCATGTCAAATTGTCCTTGAGCGAGACACTGAACCCCTAAGTTGCTCCCCGGGCACTTCACAGCAGCCCACTGTTCTTAAAATTTAAAAACGTAAACTTAAAGTTTACGTTTTTAAGTTTTAATTTAAATTTTTTTTTTGATATAAATTGTGAAAGTAATAGGTTTGAGTATCCAATCAGACCAATAAAAGCCTTTAAGACTTGAGCACTGACTGCACATATAACTGAAGACCACATATAATATTAAAAATTAAATGGTAAAAAGAAGTGAGAATAACATGAAGCATGACAATCAATTAAGACCATATCTTTTACATAAACTAGTCTGACTTACCCCAAAGAGGTGCTGGACAATGTGGCTTACAGGGTAGCAAGGTGCATTGTGGGATTTTGAGTCCTCTGTGACGGGTTTAGCCATGACATGAGTGACGGAGGCGTGAGAGGGAGGAGGGCAGTGATACACTTTGGCCCTGCCTGCTTTTAGGAGCCTGGGAAAGATAAAAGTAGGACTCATTTTATTCATACACGGACGGCGGATTGTTGTGATTGGTGATAAAAGTATGTTTTGTGTGGCCCCTCACCGTTTGAACATGGCCCTGCGGGTGGGCTCTTGGACCATTAGAAGAACCCTCCAGCCCTGGAAGGCCCCAGTTAGCCTCCCACTGGCCACCTTCTCCCTCCACTGCCTGACAGGGCAGAAGGAAGACGTGGCACCGGTGGAAATGGTGACTTCATAGGGTCCCTCTGGGAGCCAGGAACCATTCTTAAAACTGTCTAGCACATATTCTGGAGTCACCACCCACTTTCCTGGTAGGGAAAGAGAGAACAGTGGTGTCAGTAGTCCAGTTAGATGAGCAGTCTTGATATAATCAGGGTGATCAGATATGAATTATTTGTCATCATTAATAATAAGCAATAATAATCATGACTGACCTGCAGCACAGGCAGCCAAAAACTTCTCACTGGACAAAACCTGAGGGATTATGAGATGGGTGCTGGCGTGCTGATAGACCTAGAGGATGATCACTGCGTCAGTCTAATGACATGTAACACACAATAATAAATGGCAGACCTAGGTTTTCATACATTATAAAATAAATAAGTGATATTCCTGTTGTTTTGGCTGGGTGATAAAATCAAATAATAGAAATTGATGCTCATTGCAAAGAACTGTGTTTCACTGTAACGACAGTAGTACTACATTATAAAGCACATCTCCCTCAGTGTGAACACATCGACCTGACAGGAGCTGCACACGTTTGACAGAGAAGAGGAACTGTTGTCAGCCAGAGGCACATTTTTCTGTTTACTAAGAACACAAAGACCAAAAAACCCACAGCATTTTCCTACTTTTAGCTACGCATGGCAGTCAACGGATGATGCTTACAATAATACCGCCACTCCCTGTGAATGAATACAGTTCAGCAACTTTGAATGATTTATTCACTCGTTTACAGTTGGTACTGTAATATAGTGAAATGCTTTCACAAGAAAGTGGCTGCCATAGGAATGCAAAGGAGATTAAAAGTATATGATGTAATACCTGACAGACATAATGTCAGACAAGTCATTCATTCAATGGATTGATAGAACATTCATTGGATTCAGTTAATAATCATTAGACACATCAGGGGGGTGGGGGGGGGGAGTAAATTAATCATAAGTGGTTGAAGCTCTGCCTATTCCTGTATAAAATGTGGATATCTCTACTCACTGAGCCTCCTATGTATTTTCCACCCAGCTGCTGGATCCTGTGCACCAGAACTCTCTTCTTCTCCCTGATCTTGATCCCAGAGATCTGGAAAACGTGCGTGCAGCTCGCCATCCTGACGAGGAAAATGAACACGTGAGTCTCTCAAGTCTATAATGTGTAAACGATGAGGTAAGTTCATCCCATTCACTTGGAGAACATCAATGCTGTAATTCTTGTTTGACTGGATGACTTGGGTTGCCTACAAGTACAACACCGGTGGGAAAGCAGGAAGGGGAACATTTGCATTGTATTAAGGACTTTTAATGATATGTTTGGGCATTTGATTTCATTAAGTTAATTAAAAAATAATGATTGAGTTAATTACACAGTTACTTGACCACAAAACAAAACAATATGGGTCCAGCCTAGTAAAACTTTCTGACAGTCTCAGGGTTGACTAAATATAACCACAAATCGACATTGGTTCTTGTTAATTCACCAGTATTCCCAGTTGTTGTTAAACACAGCTGGTACCTTTGATGATGACTCCCAGTCCTCCCAGTTTACGTACACAGGCGCGCCAAAACTCTGACACTGACACCGACATCCAATAACGTGACCAGGGTTTTGTATCAGCTGCTTCTTCTTCTTCCAAAAATATGTTCAACTTCACGAATACATGGCGACTTTGCTCATTAGTGTTAATAATAAACAGATCGATATGTGTGTTTAGATCCTTCGGGCGAATTCACCGCCCATCCGCCATGTGTTGACAACTTCACAGCATAGCGAACTATTCTGGAGAGGGGGGGCATTTTTTATTAAGTAAAAACTTTTGTAGCCATTAGCAACGTTTAAATGATTATGACTTCGATTGAAAGGACGTAAAAATGTGTGTAAATTATGTGTGGTGTACAATTGTAACTACTGTTTGTACAATTTACGCATATTTCCACCGCTATACAGTAATCCCCCCCTTGTTTGGTTTGTCAGTTGGACTCTTCCAAGGAGCGGAAGTTTTCATAGAGCTACTTCCGGGTCGTTGTCACGGACGCTTTCTGTCCCCGGAAGTAACGGCGATAACTGGATAACAAAACAGCACTGATTGATTAACAGGGATGTCTGATCGATCCATAACAATAACTTGATTCTGACAGAGACGCTCTGCTTATGAAACCGCACGGTTGTTTTACTAAAACTGTACGTTTTTAGTGACAGCTGTAGATTATAGCTTCACATCTCAGTAATCTAACGTGGTGGTTTATTTGTTGTCATAGCTACAGAGAGCTATGACGCGGGTCATATTCTCCCTACCTGTCATGGATTGATGAACATAAAGGAGCTGGTGAAAGGTAAGATACAGATACAGATAGCCTTCATGTGTTGTCGCTCAAAGTAACACTGCATGTGTGTGCAGATGTTTATGTTATACCATCATGTTTATCCACCACATTTTGTAAAAAGAAACTGATAACCTGCCAAGTAGCTACAGTGGCAAGTCTTTATTATACAAAGACGAGCTGCCTTAAAGATCTGTATTTGTGTCACACATGGTCAAATACCACAACAAGCAGGTAAACAGCTCTGCATTTAACCTTACAGTCCAAGTTCTCTCTCTCTCTCTCTCTCTCATTGATGTGTTGCTTACATCTACAAACAGGTGTTTATGTTCAACACCAGAATATACTGGATAACACTGTGAGAATATAATATCAAATGGGTTATATTAATCAATTTTGATTCAAGATTCAAGATTCAAGCCCTTTATTGTCATTGTGTAGTACAACGAAATTAGATTGTGACAATCCCATAGGTGCTAATGAAGATTATACAATAATAAAAAAAAGAGATAGTGTAATATAAATATAAAAGATAATACAATATAAAATATAAAAATACAGAATATATATTGATGAGATGACAGTTTTGCCAGATTACAGTTGTGCCAGATTATTGCACAAAGTGTCCGTCAGATAATTATATAATTATTGCACAGCATCATATAATTATTGCACAAAGTGATCAGCATATGTTATTGCACATGTCCGTAACAGTAGATTACATACATTGCACGTTCAACTCAGACAGAGGAGATGTCAGAGTTCAATTGATAATCATGAATTGATTAAACATTTATGTCACAAGTGAAACAAAATACCAGATATTTGCTTTATATTTTTTGAATACATTTTGGTTTTAGACTATTGTTTGGACAAAACCGGAAAAATCTGAATTTTAATTTATGGTCGCAGAAATTATGATGGGCATTTTTTTTTTGTTTACTGTTTTCTGAAGCTCTGTGGATGAAATGATTAATAGTTAATCGCACATCTGATCTACAAGGTCTGGATGTGTCTCACTAAGTCCGGTCACATGGCATGAAAAGCAAGTAAAAGTCAAGGGCTTGACTAGTATCTCAGTGACATGTTGCTTACACCTATCAATTTATATTTGTGGTTAATACACAAAAAAAATACAAGAAAAAAATGTTATAATATTTAAATAAAATGTTACCAAATGAGAATATAATGGATTTCTAAGCCCTTGTGCTGAAATGATTAAGATGGTAATTTATTAGACAGGTTACAAAGGTAATCAGCAACAATTTTGATAATCAATAAATTAATAATGAATCACAAAAGTCATAAATTAAGTATTATTAAGTATTGTATTTTTGTAAATTAAGAGTTAAGTTAAGTTATTTCACTCAAGGGTCTCGTAAATATTTCACTATTATCTGACATTTTACAAACTAAAAGATTGATCACTTATAAGATTCATTGATAGTACAGATAATTGTTAGTTGCATCCCTGTTGAGCACTGTGCATCTTTGCAGTTCATGATGTATTGATATATTTACTTTGTACTTGACAGATTGACAGACAAATACAACCAATATAACTGTTTGTGATTATGTTAGTTCTCCTACAGTAAATGTTCATGAAAGGAGACAGTTTGGATGAAATGAGCTACACAATATGAGCTGCTCCAGTGTGGCAATATTGTCTTGTTTTTCAATATTAATGTTAATGTAATTGACTCATTGCTCAGGCTACTTTAATACTGTTGAATGATGGTGATTATTCCACAAAACAGCAATGACAAGTAATATCAGGATTAAGTCATGTATTATTCATTCCCTCGGTGGAGGCTAATCACAGGGGCATTTGTTACGATGATGCCAAGTTGTTCCAACAGTCTTACACAACATATTTTAAGAAGACATTATGTACACATATTTCCCTACAGTAAAGAAATAAGTGACCAATATGTTAAACAAGATTAGTGCCTCCTAACTTGAGCAGAACTATCAGTATATCAAATCGGATGAGACTAAAACCCATCGCTAAGCAGACAAGGACTTATTGTAAAGAAGAAAATCAGTCAAAGGAAGCACAGTGTGGAAGGACCACAGTAACAGTGAAGCCGTGCTCCCCCCCTGGGTACGCATGAGATAGTTCTCAGCAGTATTGTGATCTAAGAATATTCACCTATTTAATTTATCATGTTTCCTTTACGGCAGACTGTTAGGTACCCCCCTTTAAAATAATGTTGACTTTAACTTGACATGCTCTAAGTGGCTTTAAAGCGACGGCCTGGGGGACGCGCTGCTAAATATTTCAGGACAAACTCATTACTGTAAATGGGCCTGTGTGTTAGCCTAGCTGGGGTAGACAGGCAGCAGCAAGAGAGATTGGACTGTGATGTGTGTGTGTGTGTGTGTGTGTGTGTGTGTGTGTGTGTGTGTGTGTGTGTGTGTGTTTCTTCCCCTTTTCTAATGGCTGTGGAGTGGATGTCTGAGGCAGGCAGCGTCTCAGCGCCTGGCCCAGTTGTCCCTGTTGCAACAGTGTGAAACACACAGGGGCTCCTCCAACATCTGCTTTGTAAAGAGCTAATGACAAGACAACGGAGACCGGATGATTTAAAGTATAGTACTAATGAGGCCCTGTGTGCTGCTTGGAGAATCCTGACACACGCTCACTTATATGTACACGCTCAAGATAACAGATGATATGTTGGCAGACCAGGAGGTAGACACCCAGCAGACGAACAGTACAGTGTACACATCCAGACCTGTCCATCTGTCTGTCTGTCTGTCTTTCATAAAGAGGAGTATGGTGTTGAAGACAGCACACACACAAACAGTATTCAAAATCACACACACACACACACACACACACACACACACACACGCTGTCTGGCTCAGCCCAAATAATTACAATGTTGAGTTCCTAATCCATGGATTTAAAATTTTATTCCCTTTCAGCAGTGGCTGCTGTGTATAGACCCTCTTCTCAGACAGTGGCGCAGAGGGAGCATGATGATGAGGGGAAACAGTAAGAGAGAAGAAGAAGAAGAAGAGGGAGAAATAATAAAAAGGACAAGCTTAACTGCCGAGGCTGTCAGCGGAGGAAAATAATATTTGTCCAGCTGGACAGGCCTCCCTTTGTGCAGGCTAAATGAATGTTGAGCTTCCTGTCTGCCCTGTCAGGGAGAGTGGCACAGACTGTATGCAGCGGCGGCAAAGAAGCGGAGCGGAGTACGGGGAGCTGTTTGGAGTTTGACAGGGATTATTAAAATCAGAGCAGATGACGAGGGGAAGGGGCGAGAGGCGGAGGAGTGTGAGAAAGCCAAATTGACACAGACACTCTCCATTACCTTCCACTTGACTCGCGTTGATGACAATGTTGATATGAGACCCAGCAACGCGGCACCGGCGTGGGATTGGCTGTTAGCATGAGCGTTAAGCACCACAGGGTAGAGGGTGGGGGGGGGTGGCCCTCAGTTGTGGCAGAGACGTAAGGAGATGAGTTGTTTATTTAAAGCCTCGACTGAAGAGCATCTCACCTCATTGTTTATTTATTTGGTCTACTTTTTTTTTTTTTTTTAGCTTTGTTAACTCACTGTAGTGTCAGTAGGTGGAAATGGTTGGCGGCTGAGGCAATGCATTTTGATCAGGGGTCCTCCTACTGCAAAATGATTGTCTGAGGAAAGATGAGGGCAACTGGGAGAAACTGTTTTTGTTGATGATAAGCTTCCTTTTGTTTCAGGTGCAATTGATTTGTGCCTCCTAATAAGACTCCTGTTTGAGGAGATTTCAAATTATTATACGCCACATAACTGCGTGTGTGTGTGTGTGTATGTTCAGTTTCTTGACAGACAGCTGTGATAATACACTCCAAATCTCTGTTATTTGGTGTCAGCCTAAATTGTTTATTTAATCCCGACACCAGTGCTGTCTTTCTCATTATTTTGCTTTATGAATTGGTACATGTCATGTGGAGTGTTTTCTGATGTTATACAGTAAGGTTCTCTCTCTCTCTCTCTCTCTCTCTCTCTCTCTCTCTCTCTCTCTCTCTCAGAGCAGTATGGAGTGGCCGGGGGATTTTCCTGCAGACCATGCCTTCGTGGAGCTGCTGGTTCCCGGGGTTTCCAGTGAGCTGGACTTTGAGCAGCTCCTAAAAGACACAGAGGAGAAACTCAATCTCAATGCCAACAGGTCAGTCGGAGCTTAAATTAGAACTTCAGAGTTTTACTACTTTTATTTGACTTTCACTTGTCCCCCCCCAATCACTTTTACATCATTTTAATAATTCAAACTTTATAATATCAAAGCCAGATTGAAATTAAGTACTGGTGTCCCAGCTGACAAAAAAGCGCCAAATAAGAAGACACGGACGTGACAGTAAAGTTTTTAAAGCAGACTGTGTTTTTAGGGATTATTTCCTGGTGGGGCCTTCCATTTCTCTCTGTGACTCTCAGGTGAATGACAGGCGGAAAGAAATGTAATGTACAATTTAGTATGAAAACACAACGCTGGCACAATGAAATAAATGTTAAACAGTTAATTTGCCAAAACTATGGCTGTCCTCGACCAAAGAAATTCTTAGTTAACTAAAACTCATACGGATTTGACGACTAATCGGTTAGTTGATTTAATCGACAGATCTGTAAAACTGAGTTTCTCCACAAAGAACCACACAAAAGCACCACTTTAAATCTTGTGTTTACCAGAGATGTGCTCATAAGTTTGTTGGAAATAAGTAATTCAGCATGAAAGAAGCATAAAAAAGGACTAATCGACTAAAGAAATCTTAATAGACTAAGACAAAACGACAGATTATTTGACTAATCGACTAAGAGGGGGCCGCCCTAGCCAAAACACAATTAAAGCTTCATGTTTACTTTGATGGATTATATTACTTCTAAGAAAATGGTCATATCTGCAGAAGTTGTTCATACTGTACAAAGATTAAGGGCTCTGATTTCTTTATGCTGACTATGTACTAGCATGAATACTTTTAAAGAGAGGAGCAACCTGCATGACTGACAAAAACACCAGTAATATTGTTTACAATAGCAGCAATATGATTAGTGTTCCAGGGGTAGAAATATGAAATCAGGATTTGAGCTGAAAGGTGCATCCATATTATGTTTTACCTTCTCTTTCTCTCTCTGCCACTCCTATCTTTCTCCTTATCTCACTTCACAAAGTTCAATCATGTCGATCTCCTGAATGAAGACGTCCAGTTTACCAATCACACTTGAAGTACCTTCATCAGTGTTTTTAAAAAAACTCATTTGAAGAATGAATGGTAAATGTACTTACTTACTTCTGAAAATGCCTGCATTGTAAACCCAGATTTTATTTGAATTCAACTTTTAAAGGGACTGTTTGTAACTTTTTAAGCGTATAAATGTACCGGGTCGGGACACATGCGCGCTTGCGTGTGGCCGGCGTCCCCGCTCCTCTGCCTGCTTGCCTTCACTCAGACATCGGCGCGTTCTCGCGTACTCGCTCCACCTCTAGACGTGAACGCGCGCTCACTCCACACTGCAGAAGAGTTCGTACAGTGGATGTTTGTGCAGAAATAAATGCTGCAGCTTCACCAGACCAACAGAGGTTTTCCGTGTCTTGTGAAGAGACGGGACTCTGCAGAGAGAAACCTTGTCGTCTCGTTACCGACCGGGTGCCGGCGTCTCCCCTGTTCTCCTCTCTGCTGCTGCACCGGGTACTCTGAGAGAGCTGTGGATTGTGTTTGAAAGCAACGTCGTGGAATGGTGAGTGTGTCTGATATCCTTCAGGGGAAATTAATTAACGTTATTAAAAAGACCACGGCGGTGACCGCAGGTGAGCTACAGTTAGCTACAGTTAGCTAAAGTGTGAGACACACCGCTAAATACTAGCTAGGGCTACCGACGGTCGGTCGTTGGGTAATGTCGAGCCGTTGGTGTAGCAGAGCTGTAACAATTGTTAGCATGTGGCTAACGCTAGCTAAGCTATATGTGATGTGGTTAATGTAACGTTACTGATTCAACTTAGCTGACTTTCAAAGGACGAGATAATTAGTTAGTTAAGTTGGTTATTAGTTAAACATTGAGCTAACATTGAGCTAAAAGTGTTCTTATATTCTGTCATTACGGGTTCATGTGAAGAAGTGTGATCAATTTAGATTTCTCATCTCACGCTGTCGCCTCCAGCCACAGCATTATTTTTCTTGAAATGTAATACCGGCACATTGTCTGTATTTTTCAGGTGGCCATGGAGTTCAACAGGATTGTGGGCAAGAACCTCAAGCAGGAATTCTATGAAAGCATCGATCGGCACAGTCTTCCTCTTGTCGAGATGTTTCGATCCAAGAGCGGGAACATTGTGCAGCAGTTTACGCAGCTTTTACAATAGACCAAGGTTGGTTCATACACATTATGCATTGCTTTACAGCTTATGTAATGACAACATGTCACAGAAAGTGCTACTGTATTAGTTGTGCAATTGAGGATGTCACGATACCAGAAATGTAGTAGTCAATACCAAAAACAAAAGTAAATTCCATGTACTTCAACATACACTCCTTTATTACCTTTTGCATACTGGTTTTTGTTACACCGTGTCCTAACTGGATGCAAGCACCCGACTATCGCGTAGCTTCGTACGCTCTCTGTCCATACTGAATGCGTTAAATATGCACTTCTGTTCTACGCCATGTTAACAAACCACTTGCATATCAGCTTTGAGCTCCTTGTCAGACTGGAAACGTTACCGGACGTCACCACTTCAAAGATGGGTTAGTAGTACTTGCTATCTAAATTTGTAGCCAACTTTTTAAACAGAAAACACACGTTTTATATTGCGTTGCATGGCTATTAAATGAGAGATGTCATAATTGTGCTCTCATGTTTATATCGCTTATGAAAGACGCTGATGATGATGACTCATTCCACCACATTGAGATTGGAATCCTCCAGGTTGAGCCTGAAGGTGCTGCGGTTGCATCTTTCCTGCATCTCAGTCCAGCCTCTTTGAAGGTCATCATTGAGGGTGAAGTTGTGATGGACAACATTAAAGACCTCCCGAAAGTGATGTGCCCTCTGTTTGGACTTTCATATGCACTGCATCTCAACTACCCCAAGTCTATGAAGTTCACCTTCCAGTTCATCCAACAGGTACTTCTCACATTGGGCCACAGTGAACTAAAACCAAGATTACAAACCTTGAAGAACCAGCTTGCAATGTAAAGAAATGGTATGTTGGTCTCAAAGGAGGCTACACACACAAATACACACACAAAATCCATAAGGTGCTCAGCTTATCCACCTACTTGTGTTCTACAGTACAGGATGTAGAAGTGTATGTATGTACTTCATTTGATTTAGTACACGGCTTTGTTGAATAGTCGATTTCTTTATAGCAGACTGTTGCTATGTTTAATATACCGCAGCTATGGCTGAGTTCTGTCATCGGACGTTGTAGTGTTTTTGATTTAAGTAAGTAGCCATGTAATAAGCAGGATAATGTACAGCTAGCAGGTCATTGTTGGGAAATCACCCCGTTACCTTGTACATTACATAGTTAACAAAGTTAACTCTTTTTATCCAGTGAAGTTGGAGTTTTAGAGGCTTTTATACAGTTGTAATGCCTGTCTATATGTATCCAGTCATTCACATGGTTATAGCAGATAATGTTAATGCTGTGTGTTCATATTTCAAACAAGTTTATTTGTTATCAATAAAAAACATTGACAAATTTAAATGTATTGTTTCATTTCTTCCCTTCAATGATATTTATTGAAACAATAAAATCTCAAAATCACAATAGTATAATTCATTAAATTAGAAGAAAAGACATTAGTTGTATTAACAAATGACTTTAAGTAGAAATGACTAAAACGTTTTTTGTCATTTGTTACATATGTTTATGTTTATTTAACTTAAAATAATAATTTCATATAACTTCAGTTTTTGAGTAAAGACTACTAATGTTAGCTTAATTATGTCAACTCGTGCAATTAAGGTTCTAAGTTGATTCAACTTGACCTGTTTAGTTTGACATGTCAAAACTTAACTGGTTTAGTGCAACCGGTTTCCACGCAAATTTCTAGTAAAGTCAACTTATCCGGGTTAAGAGTGTGCATGATTTCAAACACATTCCAACATTGAAACTTTTCATTTAAAATAATTAAAAATATAATAAAGGGATTTGTTTTCAACTAAAATAAATGTCTAATTCCAGGAATGCCTGGTTCCCTTAGTTCCTCTCAATGACCTGGTTTGTCATGTGCTTGCAAATGTAGTGTGTATTCATGGTTAAGTTGGTTTGAGATGACTGTATTGAGATTCATAAAGAGGCCATGATCAAACTTTAAGAATGATCTTACAATGTTCCTAAAAATGTAGGGTCAAGTATTTGATCACATAAACTGACAGAAGAATCTTTCTCTGTGGTTCAATTTCATTAATTAACAATCTTGTCATCATGTGTTATTGAAGAAAATTCTGTGTAGCAACTTAAATTAGATTCTCCCCCCATGCACCGTCACTGAAGACTGAAATATAGACGGCTGTCAATGATGGCAGACGGGAGTAGTTGGAGAGCACAAATAGACTGATAAAGAGAGAGACACGGGGGGAGAAATCTATATTTCAGGTCTTTTATCGTTTGTGGCGTTGTGAGGCTGAGGGCAGATGATGAAGGACAGGCTAAATGTAGCAAGTGAACAAAGCCTCACTCTGGCACCATTAGTGTCTGGGACTCATCCCTTCCTTTCTCTCTGTCTCCCTCCCCGTCTCTCTCTTTCTTTCCTTCCTCCTTCTAAATGGGAACATAATAATTGAAGATTCCACATCTTGAAACGAAAACCCTTGGGTAGGTAATTCAAGGCTTATTACAGAAGGCCGGGCCATTTTTCTGCTTTCTAAGCATTAAAGGGTTATTTTGTGTTCCTGCAGATGGGAGTGGGATAACCATTATGAGAACAAAGCATCCAGATAATGGAGAATGGGGCTAAAAATAAGGCAATCCTCCTCTCGCCGCGGGGGACCACTGGTCAGTGTCTGTCAGGCTGCCGCTAACTTCCTCCCAGACTACTCCAGGACAGCCCTTTTACTGCCGGGACACATCCAAGCAAACAAAATCTCGCAAAGGCCTCTTTTTCGCCTCAACCAGGGTGGGCTGCAGACACACACACACACACACAGCTCACTCACCTGCTGCCTAATTGACTTATCAGTGTCTGGGACAAATTACGGAAGTGGAGGAGAGGAAAGGGAAACCGGGAGATGGTGGAGACAGAGCTGCCCACACCCGTGAAGGACTTCAACCAGTTTATGGGTCAGAGTGACTGGCTTGCTCCCAGTTCTCAGATGTCAGAGATTTGCCTAAGAGCTGCACCCTAATTGAAGGAGATTAAGATAGGTTGACAACGGAGCTGGCTCCCCCAAATTGAAATGCTGTAATCCATTAGTTTTCATCAGATGGGACAGTGGCGCGGTTCAGGGTCGAGCGGGGAGCGCTGGGCTACCAGGAAAAGACCTCTAATGAAGTGTCAGCGGAGGCCTGGAGACTGCAGACAGGCCTCTGGTTTCACACTGGCAAGGCAAATAGCTCTCACTGGTCGCCTGCCAATCTTGATCAGTGTACAATATCAATACTTTTAAATTTGATTCTCCGTGTGTGTGTGAGTGTGTCTGATAATCAGGATTTAGTGCATGTGTGCAAGTTGAAAGCCAGCCACGGTAAAATATCGTGCAAGGTTCCTTCCCAATGAGCAAAAATACTGATCTGTAGTCCTCGCAGTATGTAGCTGATTTTGTGTTTAGCTGTGCGTGACACGTGTGTTAAGTTAGTATATCAGCTGTATCGCTTCTCCGGTGTCATTGACTTGGCCGGGCGGCTGGGGGGTTGAGGGCTGAGGGCACTAAGTGGGCGACAGGCTGGGCCAGGACGGGATCTGTTTTCAGCCTGTTCATTCAAGCCCATTCACCGCTCTTCCCCTCGCAGAATGGGGCCCTTTGATGGAAGAGATATTTAGTTCTCAGGCGGCTGGTTTGGCACCGACTGGAGCTGGGGCTTATTTGAAAGGGATCTTCCTGCCCCCGTCTCCTCCAACCCCCCCCCCCCCCCCCTCCTCCACCACCTCCTGTAGGCGAGCGGAGCGCGACAGACAGACAGCCCCACAGCAGCCCACCCACACTAAATTAATTCTGACAAGGAACTTAAGATAACGTCAAAGCGCTGACTAATCGCGGGATTGGGTTTCTGTAAGTCAGGGAGCTGTGAAATGTGCCATCATATCTAATAAAAGACCTCCGGTTGTTCCCTTTCTCTCTCAGCGGTGGTGAAGGTTGGGGGGGAGCGCGGTTTGCGGTGTCGACTGTCTAGCTAGACCGGTCTGAAAAACAATTAGATTTCACTTCAGCAGTGAAAGTGCAAGTGTGTGTGTGTGTGTGTCAGTTAGGGTAAGATGATTGACACGTTTGTCAAGAGGCCAAAAGAATCCTTTCCTCCTAGTTTCCTCTGCCTCTTTTCTCATTCTACAACCCCTTTGTTGAGTTCTGCTCCGGCTTTTTTGCCATTACGGGTTCGTCTATTGTCGTCTTTACTCAGGTAGTTGAATGGTTTTATTTTCTGTGACTCCTCTGTTTTCCACCCATTTTTAACCTCCCTCTTCTCTCATTCTCTTTCTGTCTCTTTCCTCGGCGTCTGAGCTGCCGGCAGTGGAAGTCATCAGGTTCGGAGCTAATCCTGGCCAAGTTGATTAGGGTTGCAGGTAGCTTTTACACCGGCGGGCAAAAGGTCGCAACATTGTAGAGAGCCGGATGGACTTCTTGACACAGACCATCCACATTGACTTTATAACTTACAGCACAAGGCCCTAAGGAGGGGTAATTGAAAGGCGAGAGTAAGGAAAAGAAAATTAGGAAAGTAAGAGTTTGGAGGCGAGAGAAAAGAAAGAGGGGAAATAGTGAGAGAAAAAACTGTGGAGGCGAGGCTTGAGGATGTATCTGAAGAGGCAAGTGCTGTTGCTGTAGCCATTAGAGTACATTGTTTTGTTGAGTGAAGGCAAGAGCGAGATGAACTAGAGAATGAAGCCCAGAAGCCATTCTCTTCCTGTCGTAGTCTATGGCTTCATATGGGTTTCAAGTCAACAATCTCTCCAGTCCACATATGGCCAAATTGAGTCCCGGAGACCGCTCTAAACACCTCGCGGAGTCCCAGGCTATAGAGGTGGATGTCCTATAGGAAGCTTAATCTGAAATTAAAAACCTCAATTCTGTTATAAAACTGCATGAGCAACAAGAGAGAAGCCGCCCAGTTCACATCCATAGTGTAGTCTACTTACATTTTCTGCTTTTAATGAACTTCAGAGAGCCGGTGAAAAGTGAGCTATACAGATGGAGGCCCATTTGAAACCTGCTGTCTATGTGAAGTCCTGGGGTGGAGCCCAGAATGAACAGCCACATTTATGACGTACTATAAACACACATACAGGGCTCCGTGCTGCCATTTAATCTACAGCAGGGTTTCATTGCAAGACATGGCATACGACAGAAATCTATGTTCAAATTTAAATTCAGAACACATCTTACTTTTTGCATTTTTTTTTCGAATGTATTTCTTCTCTTTATATTTTACCTACCCTGAATGATATAGAAAAATAAGAACGTTTTGTTGTTTTATATATACTGTATACAGAAATACATTTTCTCAGAAAGTCAGAAATGAAAAAGATACAATATATAATTTGCAAGGGGATGTGAAGGAGAATTGCCTAAAAACCCTCCAGGGGCTTGAAAAGTAGCATTCTCCATGCAGCATATTACATGAAACAATTATTTTGAATAATATATTATTATAATTATATATGATTAATTAATATTAATCATACATAATTATAATATTTTTTTTATCAATTAATGTAAAATACACAATTTTTATGTATCTATCAATAATTTAAGACTTAGTAAAACATCGTAAAAAACAGAGACAAAGTTTAATACATAAGCAATAATACAATGCATCACATACACACCCATCTGTTAACAAATATCAAGAAGACTCATTCATAATTCACTGTCAAAGACTAACTTAAACTAAGAGCATACGCTCATGTGATATGGCATATAGTTTTCATGAGACAAGAAAGATAAACAGAAAATAGAGAAAAAAATAAACACAAATATTAAAAAACGAGAATCAAACAATAATCATAGTAGGCCTTTAGACTTGTATGACAAAGGAAAATATTGGTTGGACCCAGCTTATATAAGTAGTCCATATGGAAAATATTGGTTGGTTAGAAGAAGTGACTTCAGGGACCTTTTAAAATGCTCTGGAGACATGTTCAAAAAAATGTAAAGGCAGAGAATTCCATATTTTGGAGCCTTGGTAGAATATACTAAACTGAGATTGCTATATTCTCCTCACAGAAAGCAAAATCAGAGGATGCAGAAACAAACCAGCATTTAAACAGTCTTTTGCATTGTTTAAAGTGGTGTCTGTTAATTTTACATACAGTGCCGTCGGCGATCCTGAGCCACGCTGGTTATGTGTCGACCTTGCTGAAGCTGTGTTTTACAGCTAGTGAGCTTTGGGCAAGCATACTTAAGAGTTGCTGCACTCTCACAGTCTGTCACAAGTTAAGGCAATATCTTTCCTATACAAGAAGAAGCAGGAACATAGAAACAAACACACAGGGTAAAAAAAAACATGATAAAGGCCTATTTTAATAAAGGTTCTGCACTTGTGTAACAAATATTACCTGGCTTCAAATCACTCCAAACGCACACCCACCTTATAGTCAAGGTTTCTGTCAGTCAGCATGTTGGCGTTAAGAGAGTATAAAGTGAGTTGCATCATCTGGCCTGCCTAAAGAATAAGAGAGACAGAGAGGGGAAGAGATAGTTAAAGAGAGAGAGAACGATAGCATTAGGCAGTGTTCAACCTAGAGGATGGCGGTTTGTAACAGTCTATAACATTTTATTCCCCTTGCGTTTTTCCCCCTCTGAAACGAAAGTGTGTCAGATTGAACGGTTATTTAATGTATTGCCATTGCAAGACATCTGGATGCGTTCATGGCCCAGGAGCAGGCAGGAGGCAGTTTATAGGGCTGCGGTAGGGGATGAGCTGTCTGAAATGGCACTTTGGCTCTGTATCATTTACGCTTACACACACACACACACACACACACACACAAGTCTGAAAGACAAGATATGTAGTAGTTCTGCGGCTAATTAATATTCTTATTATCTATTGATTATTTATTTGAATATTTGATTAATCATGTAGCGCCTAAAATGTCACAACAAATGCTTATTGCAAGTTCACAGAGACCAAAGTGATGTATTAAACCAACCTTTTACCCTTATTTGATTATCATCTTTTCTTAATTGATTTTTGTTGATCAACCAATCGATTGTGCGGTTAATCATTTCATCCCTACGTCTACTGTATGCACACACACACACACAGATGCAGGCAAACAAACACACAGTCACACAGCATTCACAACAACATAACATGTTTAATTATGCAGGTATGTATGGCCTACGCACGCGTGCGCGCACACACACACACACACACACACACACACACACACACACACACACTCACACTCTGTCTTACATGGCCAAATATATATGCATTGATTTGCATGGAAATGACTAAACATGTTGAGCCCAAAGATGTCATTTCTAATCTGTCATATTAAAGGGGGAACGAAATAGCTGATGCAGTCTGTTAAAATCAAAAGAGCTGTGTGTGTGTGTGTGTGTGTGTGTGTGTGTGTGTGTGTGTGTGTGTGTGTGTGTGTGTGTGTGTGTGTGTGTGTGCGTGCGTGCGTGCGTGCGTGCGTGCGTGCGTGCGTGCGTGCGTGCGTGCGTGCGTGCGTGCGTGTGTGTGTGCGTGTGTTTGTGTGTGTGTGCGTGCATCAAGGGGAGGAGTAAGTCGTGAGACGCCAAGAAGCGAGTGTCTCAGATGCCTGCCGATGCCGCTTCACAACCAGATGCTTAGCACACACTCACAGGCTGATATATATCGATGTCTGTGTTCATTACTGTTGATGCATCTGTATCTGTCTTCTCACGGACACTGAATGAGAGTGAGGGAGAGCCAAACATGATGATATGGTGTTTGTATGACTGTGATGTGACTGGTTGTGTGTATTATTCCTGTGTGTTTGTGGAATGACTGGGGTGTACTTAATTTCTTGAGTCTCCTTTCAAAATAAAGACACTCTCCCAGCAGATCTTGACAGTCAAACACTTTGTCCAATCAGGACTATATAAGGGAAGAGTTTAGATTAACAGAAACACATTGGTTGTGTGCTGGTAAACATGTAGGAGAATATCAGATCAGCTGTAATCCAAAGCAGTAAAAGTGGTCAATTTTTAACAAGACATATTGTAAAATTGAGACCATATTTGGTTTAAAGTGTAATCTTTCTGCATATTGTACTCCTTTCTTTTGTTAGAAATAAACATAAGCGGCCAAATTTGGGGGGTATTTCCCATTTCCTAAGTTAACATTTATTTTGCTGAATGCTTTACTCTTCTACTCTGAGCTTGGTAATGTATATTGTTTCATAGTCTTTAGCTTACACTGTGTTTCTTTAATAATTCTTTAATCTTTCCCTCAGCATTGAACAGCAGCTAAAGGAGCTCCAGGCCAAAATGGGTGACTCCCGGGAGCGTCCGCCGAGCCCCTCAGAGTGTCTGCAGTGGTTCAACCTCAGAGCGCACAACAGTTTCCGACCTGTCGCCACAGGACATCAAGAGCTTATGGACTTCTTCAGAGCTTTGGTAATACGTCAGAGTGATGATATTTCACAAATAATAAAACTGTAGAAATGTTCTAAAATGAGAAATCTAGAAGACCGATAACTTACGGTGGTTATGTTGATCATACTGATTTCATCAATCTGCACTGATATTGCTGAGTATCCTCAGTTTCCCATTTAATTATTAACATTTAGTTATCCGACAATCTGCAGCCCTGTTATTAACAACACCTTCAGATGTAAGATGACCTGGATTTGGCTGAAATATATTTTCATAACTTTATATATTTATGCTATTAACACCTCTATTGTTCCACTCAGAAACAGTACCTGAGGTCTGAAGAGGAGGGGAAAGAGGAGGTGACACTACAACTACTGCTGAATGTGTCTGCTCAGTGCGGTGTCTGCTTTCCCTGCACCCCTTCTTCTTCTTCGTCCTCCTCCTCCTCACTGATTGCCTCCTCCATCCTCTTGGTTCACACAGTCAGAGATGACGCTTCATTAGAGGTAATATACCGTACCATTTTCAGTTCAGTTGAATGATATCTTACAATATTTAATTAGTGCTTACTTAAAGGATAGGTTCACACTTTTTTATGCCTGTATTAAAACAGTACTCACATGTCCATATATACATTGAAAGCATTATTGGTCATTGTAACTGTTTCTGCTCTTCATACTGGCCACAGAGAGATCCCCTTTTTAAAGTGATTTCAATGTAAGTAATGGGGGTCAAAATACAAAATATGCTTTGTTCTGTGTATAAATTCACTCAAAAGTTCAGCTGAAGCTATTTTGAGTCTTCAACAGTCTGAGTTAGTCAAATCAAGTTGATATCTTTCAAAGTTAGACTTTTTAGTACCACAGAAAGTGTTTCCTTGAAATGTAGTGGTGGGAAAGTAACCCAAAAAAAATGGAAATGAATGATTAATGAATGGTTATAGCACATATACATAGGGGCATGTAAGTATTGTTTTAAGACAGTTTTTAAAAAAAGTGAATCTACCCTTTAATGTGAAATTCAGCATTTCTTATATGCTAAAATAATGACATACACACCTGCATAGGCTAAACTTGTATACCTGAGTAGAGGTTCTGTTCACTGCAAAAGATTATTATTCAGATACCCTCTCAATGTGTTGCTGTTGATTATCAATGTGTTTTTTGCACTTTCATTATTTCTTTTAATAGATCCAGGAGGCCTGGGATGATGTGCGTCTCCAGCTGCGTCGCCACCTGCTGGACCGGCTGTCCTCCCACAGCCCAGATCATTCTGGACCCAGACACATTTCCGTCCCTGAACGGGTCTACTGTCTACAGCAGCTGTTCTTTCTTTACCCCGAGTCTGAGGCCCTCACACATTACCAGGTAAAATAGTGAAAATACAATGATGAAGAATTAAAACATCTAGTGAAATATTCCATTTCTATTTACGTTTCCTACAGTATATGTTAGCGAGTGTTTTTCCACCATAATTTAATCATGAACTATGTTGTTGTTCTTTTAAATTCCAGATCCACATTGTGAACTTGCTGTACCATTATGATACAGAGAAGTACACCAATGATTTTACAGTGATTTATTACTTTGATTTTACTGATCCAGGGTCTGAGAAGCCAATCCGTGCTGGCTCCTCTGCTCTCTGCCCTGAGCTCAAGCCCCAGCGGTGAGACCAGCTTTGACAGACTGGCTATAGGCTTCCGCTCTGCGGTCCCGGCTCTGACCAGAGCCCTCACAGAGGAGCTCCATGTCCTCTCAAGACTAGCAGAACCGCACACCATCCTGGGTTTCCTTAATGCAGCCTACCTCAGCACTGTGGCCCGAGAGCTGGCCTCCCTGATGGAGAGAGAATGTGAGACGGCACTGAGGGACAACACCACGCTCAGCAGCAAGATTAAGAAATATTCAGCCAGGTCACGGGCAACCGTAGGTAAGAGGCTCTTTGTGAATATTTTTTTAATCTGATAGCTCTTTCGGCTCAATCTTTCCTCACTCTCCTAGTCCTTGGTTAGTGATGTACCTCACAGCAGTTTTTTCCCCTCCTTTCGCTTCTTATTGTTACCCAATAAAGGCTAACGATTTTCTCTCTCCCTCCTCTCCATTTTTACTTTTCTGTTACTTTCCAACTGTATTGTGTAGTGATCTGAGCCAGAGCCAAGGCCTCTGTAAGTGATTGTCAGTAACTGCTGTTCCCATTGTAATTGCTTTCTTTTTACTGCCCTCTCTCCCCGTCTGCCTCACTTTCCTCCTCACCAACAAAAAGAGAAGAGCAGCATTTTCCAGGGCCACAGCTTTATTTGAAACTACTTTTAAACACTGTTTACCACATAGTTTATCTATGACTGTGATGAGCCCTGATCCCAAGAGAGGTCCGAGCCGTATCCAAGGTCTGTCGGCGGCGTGTTTAAGCCACAGTTAATTCACTCCTTCACCTTGAGCCTGAGGCAATTATGCACTGTGCCATCTTGGAGGATGGTTTGAATAGCGTGGATAAACATAGCTATGCTAACCTCTTTACAGGAATCTGTAAAAAAAAAAAAAAAAAAAATCTAAATCAAGTTTATTGAAACATAACAAGGGCAGAGCAGCAGCAGCAGCACCTTCATACAATCTCATGACCTTTACAGTGGAGAAGGGAAATTGATTCATCTTAACCTTTGTCTTGCTTTTGATACAGCCAAGAAAGAGTTGGTGCAGGAGTAAGAGCAAGGATGTCACACAAGGGGGGGTGGATATTTGAGAGAAAAAAAAACTATGGTGAAGTACTTTTAATATTTGACACTAATACAGAATGTGTCACCGTCATGGAACATGTTATACAGTGAGACAAGAGAAGAGTAGAGACCTTCACACGCCGTGTCACTTTTGATACTTAATTCCCCCCCATATTCTCTTTGTTTGTTTCATTCTGGCCTATTTACGGCTTGCTGAGGGTAAAGATTCACAATAAAAAAAAAAGTAAAGTGTGTGAGCCATTGTTTACTTTTTCAAAAATGGTGCACATGTCAGCTTCCCTGCGGAACGAGGAGAAAAGTGCTTTTACATCTGCCATTCTTCGATAAACACACCACCAGCCCTGCGTCTTTTTCTCCCTCCCTCCCTCCATCTCTTTCCATCTCCCTCTCTGGTTTTTACTTTCCCTCTCCTTAAATGTGAGATGAGAGGAGGCAGCCAGGATAATTGGCCATGCGTCAGTTGGGCTGTTTGATCACGTAACGCGGTGGAGGCTACACACCTACGTGCCGCTCAACAAACCGTCAAATGTAGCACCGGAGGCAGAACACGGCTCCAAAGGGAGCGGGGGACCCGTGCTGTGTAATGATGGTAAAATGGAGCAGTTTTGCCTGTGCTGGTTTTACGTGTGTGTGTGTTTGTGTGTGTGTGTGTGTGTGTGTTTGACTATCAGCTGCAACACCGCTTTGAGGGCTACAACTGGGATTACATTTTTGTGTTGTTCATGTTTTAAGTCCCCTCCCCCAAAAAAAAGCTCAAGAACCCACATACCCACCACCCTAACGCCCGTGGCTCCTTAAGAGCCAAAGCTTGAACATTAATGCATAATCTGCTTTCACACTTTACTGTCTATACTGTATGCTACGCCCATAATTGTCAAGACAATTATGACAGTGGCGAAGGAAAAAAAAAAGTGATTCTATTTTCATAAGCATCCTGTGAGTCCTTAGATCTCCCCCTTCTTCCCCGCTGTGTTATTGTTTATTTCTGCAGTGGAGGCAGGCGGTAGGTATATTTTGATAAGAGCCATGCCTGGGAGACTGTGCAGGCTTCCCAGGGGAGCAGCGCTGTCTGTAGCATCAGCCACTGTCAAACCACTGAACCATTTAACAGCGTTCACGGCGAGATCTGCCTCCTCTTTTAACCCCACCGACTCAAAGGCAGGCTCTGACATTGTACCCAGACAGATGTGAAGGGTCTCAGCCCCCTCTTTTTCTTCGCTTTTCTTCTTTTCTCCCCTTTACTCTATCTCTTCAGCATCCACTTCCCTTCCTTTTTTTTCCCCCTTTTCTTGTCTTTTCCCATTTTCCTGTAGTTTTCCGAGTGTAATGGGGTGAGCAGCGAGACTGGGGAGTGTGCTAGACAGGTTGGCTGGTCAGGAACAATACAAGGCTTTAAACCTGACTAACACACCTCACTGAGTCTGCAGGGGAGTGGGTGGGCCAAGTCCGCATCTGCGTGTCACTGTATGTGTGTGTGCTGGATTTAGCCAAAATAAAGCGAATACTCTAATGTCATTTTTTTTTCAGAGGTCAGTGGCCATAAGTTATAGTTTTTATACTTTTAAGCAATCATCCAAATTTTCTAATGTTTTTCAAATTTAGATAATTATATACTATTTGTCCATTGAGACACTTTTTTCCTGTTAATACAAATATTAGTGACCACAATTTGCATAGCCTTTAGATAAAGTTGGAATGAGTCCATTAGTGCTGGCCTAAATACCTTTTTTTGGGCTTCGAAGCTTCGGTAAGAAATTTTCGAAGGTTTCGCTTTGCGGCGAGGCATGGTGCAGCAGGCTGACATGTTCTTCTTTCTGTCTGTCTTCATCTTCCACATTTCAGTGCCAGGGACAGCGCCGCTGCCACACTACTGTACACACATGTACCTCGACATACAACAAACAGCGATATCCATCTGAGAATAACTAATAATAATTAATGATGAATAGGAAGGATGTTGTGGGATTAATCCTCATTTCATGGGCTATTTTGGGATTTATACATTATTATAACATACATACATAAAACAACCATTTGGTGCAGTTTTACTGTGTTTTTACCTTTTTACTTTTCACCCTAATGTGTGCACATGTGTGTGGGTGGCTATGTAGGTGGATATGCATGCGTGCATGTGTGTTTTCAATCACCTTTGAGCATATGTCATGTGAACATGTCTGCCCATCTGCTTTTGAGTCGATGCCAGTGTGTGTGTGCGTGTGCACTAATTGCAGGCTTACTTAGAAAATTGTGTGATCAAGAGTCATTTAATACCTCCCTTTTAAAAATGCATCATTAAATTACCATATGGCATCAGTAATTTCCATACATATGAATAGAATGACATCCGTATTTTTGTAGGACATCAAAAGCTTCCATTCCAACTTCCCTGTGTACACACACATGCAATTTATTCCCCAACAGTCGACCAACGGGGTGAAGCGGAGGTTGTGAAACGTTTTTCAAACACTGTGCAACCCATTTCTGATGGGGCTGATTTGAATTCCACTTTCACTAATTTCCCCATATGACGACGTCGGCAGCTCCCTATAGATAAAAAAGGATTGAGTTAGAACATGTATAGCGAGCACATTCATCCCCACCGTGCACCCCCCCTCCGCGCCCTTTCTGCCTCTTTGAACTCTTTCTTCGAGGAAGCACAGCAGCCTATTCAGCGGGGAGAGAGGTTCTGTAGTGACGCGAGATAGCTCGGCTGAGGCTCCGACTGGCGTTGGAGGTGCTTGTGGGGATTGCGGCTGCTTGGGAATGGCGTTTGTTAATATTTATTAAGAGCAGCCTCCTCACTAGATCATATCTCTGCCTGGGTTTATACACACTGTCAGCCAGGGACGTGCACCCGCATGCTGCCATGTAATTACGGGCTAGGTAGGTGGGTTTGTGTGTGCGTCTGTGTACACGTGGGCTTCCGGTTGATGGATGATTCATTTTTTTGTACTGCTCTCTTCCTGTCCTTGCAGACGATGAGAAGGCCTTGTTTAAGAAAGTTACCACACAGAGGAAAGTGGTTGTTTACTAATCTGAATGAGAAGGGTCTTTACTCTGGCTGTGTTAATGTGTGAGTGTATGCCAGTGTTCATTTTCTCTAAATCATAGCTCCAATGAAATCACACAGAAAAATATGTTTCATGGGCCCTCGAGAACGTGTATTATGCATGCCATTTATTTTTTTCCCCCATTTCCTCCGAGTGGTCACAATGGCTTTTGTGTATCACTCTTGAAAAGCTCAAGGATATGAACATTTTCCTGGCACCTTCTATTGAGAAAGGACAGACAAAAATGGCTGGCTTATTGAGAGCTGCGAAGCACTTCGTGATGAAGAGTCAGTGTGATTCGCCGAGGGCTTGAAAACAATAATGCAAACAAGGGCACTAAACAAGTGGGTTTTAATGAAATGCTCCCATCAAGACAATACATTCCTCTGTGTTCCTCATCCAGGCAGCCCGGTTCAAGTACGTGGAGGAAGAGCCACAGAAATATTAACCCCTATCTCGCTGTTGCTGCAATATTCACCACAAAGAGAGCCAGAAACAAAGACAGACAAACAAACAGAGGAAAGTTAGCCCATGCTTCTTTGTCACCACCAAAACCACCACTACACCTCCTTCTTTCTAAGGCAACTTAATTGAGATATCAAATATTGCTACTTTCCCCTTCTGTGAAGGGCAGGTGGCCCCTGCTGTGGCCTGGTTGGACAGCACCCAGGGAAAGGGCCACGAGAGACCAGGGCGTGTGTGGTTTGTGTGTGCGTGCATGTGTCAGAGTGTGTATTGGGGAGTCGCAGCAGGAGGTTTCCCATAATAACGCTGTCTGAGTGAGCAGTGGGCCGCAACTGACGAAGAGGACCCCAGCTGTCACAGGGCCTAGCGGGCGGTCCACAGTGGCTCGTAGCCTCCCCACATACACACACATGCATACACAGATGTACCCCAAAGGCACCCACACGACCCTGCTTGACACCCAATGAACACACAAGGAGGCATGGGTACACAGAGAACACATGCACCAAAAAGAAGTGCTCAACAGCCATATAGCAGTACACCCCAAGAGCGAAGCCCCATGATAAAAATGAAGTGGTGCACAAATATACACACAGATTGGGGATAGACCAGACCATTTTGATGTATATAAGTCCCTAGTTGGTTAACATCCAACATCGTTGAGTCATGTCAGGTTGTCAGTTGTTGCTTTGTTTTCGCTGCTGCTGCTGCTCTGCCCGTAGCACTACTTCTTTCACAGTTTTACTTTTGATTGTTTTAAAGGACGTTGTTCAACAGACTGTTAAATTCGGGAACTGTTTTAAATTGGTTCCTATTCATTAGATCTGTGTATTGGCAAGAATCTGACAATATGATATGTATCATGATACAGGGGTTATGAATCAATATTTACTGTAAGCAAGGCGATATATTGCGATTTTTTTAAAATCTCATTTTCGGAAAAATTGTCATAGTATTAAGAACTCACCGCCATATGCATAAAATCTCAGTAAGAAAAGTTTACTTTTTATATGCAGTTAGAAAACTGGGATCTGCATTTATCACAGTCCCTGTAACATCCAACATCATAGCACTGCGTTTTGTGCAATCTGAGCCACTTTCTGCTACAAATCGTTGCATGTAAACTATTAATTAAAATCGATACTGTTTTTGAGAATCACTACAGTATCACAAAACATAATATCACGATACTCAAGTGCATCGATATTTTTTTTACACCCCTACTATTCATAAGAAACATTTTGTTTACATTTTTGTTTCCATTGTAGGCCACTGTGCTCTGTGGAGTTCCACATGGTCCAAACATGGTCCCCTTCAATTCAGTATCTATATGCTTCTGTTTAAAGGAGAAGTGCGGCAATATTACACATCAAAGTCTGTTTACAGGTCTTGAGTACTACTGCATATGTGGAAAAAAGTTGTATAAAGCCTTTTTGTGGCTCCAGAGGGAGTTGTGCTGAGTCTGATAAATTGCCTCAAGTGACTTAGCTTGAGGCAGTGTCGGTCGGGGCTGAAAACTACAAGTTTGAAAATCTGGGTGTGTGGAATTAGAAAGAAATGGGCTCACCAGACTGCCGTAGTCTGCTCCTCATCTCTGCTTGAGGCTATAGCGGCTCAAGGCTACATTAGCCGATATTAGCACATACCCAGATCTCTGACAGAACTGCCCATGGCCTCGTTGCATTATGGACAATGTAGGCACTAAGATGTTAACAAAGAAAAAGAGATACAAACAATTTATTTTGCACTTTTTAAACTTTTTATCTGTATAATTCTGTTTTATGATTTGTATGCAATATGTAAAGCAGGTTGAATTTCCATTATTTAAGATGTGTACTAAAATTGCCTTGCCTTGTGAAATCCCCCCCCCCCCCTTCTTTATCTCTCTAGATCTAATGAAACCAAATGCTTACATCACCTGTAGAGGGTGTTGTACAACACACACACATCAGCCCAAACACAGAAAGCTCGTCTGTTGTGATCACATGATAAGAGACTAGAGGAAGCCAGTTGGGTAGTGTGGTAAGAGAGAGGCAGACCACCCCTCTGATGGTCTGATTTACACTACAGAGAGACAGAAAGAGCGAAAGAGAGGAAAACGAGGGACAGAGGATGAGAGAGGGAGAGATGCTGTGCTGGAGAGAAATTAAATCAGTGGCTAAATTATTGCATGATTGCCCATTCCCCAAAGACTTGGGCATCATTTGGTAGAAAGTGTCTAATAATTGGTTTTCGGCCATGTCAGACACATGCAATTCCCCCTACTAATGGCTCTGTTTGGAAAAACTGGGCCTCCTGGGTCAGAGAAGGACAGAAAATAGCCAGACGGCAAAAAGCGCCCTACGCCCTTCTCCTTTTTTTCCCTCTCTCAGATAAACGAGGGAACAAGAGAGAGACACAGAGACGGAGAGAGATGGCGAGGAAGGAGCGAGTGTGTGTGTGAGCGAAGAGGAAATGAAGTGGCAATAAGTGCAGCCAAAGGGGAAATGCTCTTCACCGCGAGTTTAATACATCAGACTGGGGATTTGGCAGCCCGCCACACAGCAATTGTTTACCTTTTTGCTCACTGGCTGCATCTGTTCTGTTTTGTAAACGGCACTAAACTATTCGCCCGTAAACACCGGAATCAATAACAACTGCTAAGGGAATTCCCTTATCCCGCCCCTCCCTCTCTTTCCCTCCCTCTCTTCCCCATGTTTTCATCCCTAACCACCACCCCTTTCCCTTCCCCTAGATCTCCTCCTCTCTCCCCTCTCTCTCTCTCTCTGTTCGCTGCCAGTCAAGAGCAGTGTGTGTGTGTGTGTGTGTGTGTGTGTGTGTGTGTGTGTGTGTGTGTGAGACAGAGAGAGCGAGCCGTGGAGCTGATGGTGGAACCCACAGGAGAGACAGACGAGGAGAAGACTGATGGCTCGCCAAAAATACCTGCTCTGTTTGTTTTTTTCCTTTTGTGTTACATTGTTGTCATTGTTAAAAGCTACAAACTGAGACTGGCCACTGTAGACTTGCAGAGTTGGGTATTTTCAGACATTGTTTTTTTTTACAATGTTCCTGCTCCATAAAGGCGTCCACACACACTGTTTTGTCGAATGACATATTGCTTGACATATGCTTGTTTTCTTTGAGGGCTTCTGATAAGATGCACACCGTTTTTATGGTTATCACAGTAAGCATTGATTTTCTTTTTGTTTATAAGAACACCCTCACACTATAATGTCATACGGGGGAGCTCTTATATAAACATATCATTTTTGCCCCGGCTTTCAGCACCTGTCCTCCCTTATTGATTCTCAGTACATTGACCTTTGGTTGAACTCTTCTGCCTGCTAGTGCCCTTCCTCATTCCACTCTATGAGACATGCCATGCACTACGCTATATGACACACCTGGGTGCTTTTAAGCACACCCTCTCCATCAACCGGCTATGAGAGCCTCCATTTGGCCCCACTGTTGTGACAAAGGTATAATGAGGTTTAGATGGCTGTGTACTACACTGCTATGGCTATAGGGCTATTTGGCTAGGGAGACGACTATAAATACCTATATAGCCGGGGCGGCGGAGCTCGATGAGAGGCTGAGGCGGAGTACTGTTAAACATCAAGGTCATGTGCGACTACTTAGAGTGTGAGTTAGTGAGCGAGTGAAACAGCCATAGGGTCACAGGTTGAGGGAATGAATGGTTACAAAGGAGATGACGCTCCAGATGAAGCGGTGGTTAATGGGTGCTATGCTCAGATGACTGCCCAACACAAGGTGGGATGGGGGGGTTGTAGTGCTTTTTATAGAATCCACTAGCTCTCTCTCTAACGTGTCCCCGTCTAATCCGGTTTAGATTGTTTACTCTTGAGTTGTTGACAGTTTTGCCCCCGCGTCGAGGCACGGGGAGGCTATGCTGATTTGCTGGTGACTTCAGAAATTGTTGGTGCGTGCGCGGATGTGCGAGCTGGAGAACGAGGCTGGCACGTGGGTGTCAGCCGGGTCAGGCGTGTACACATGCAGAACGAGGTAGTCTCTCTAGCACAGACTCCCACTGGACCCCATTACAGAGGAGCTGCCGAGCTGCGGACCCATGCAGCTTAATCACGCATGCACACAAACGCATGCGCACACGGTCACACCAAGTAATTACGCCGCTATTCACATGCGATTTCATACATGCATGCGCACATAAATACATGTATACGACTCAGACTTGCAAACACAAACAAACTTGAGGTCAGAATATATCCCACGGTGACCACAGTGTCTGGTAGCAGTGTGGCAATTATCCTGCAAGACTGACATGTGCAAATGTGTGTGAAAGCGTCTTCTACAAAATCAAGTTATTCATAATGACCTGCATTACATGCACGTAAAGACACGTGTGCACACCCGGCAGACACAAACACTCAGCGCCTCTCACTCATAAACACTCATGTAAACAAACACACACACGGAGAGAGTCAAGCCTCATGCATGATTAAACCAGGCATCCTCGGGGACAGTGTGTTGTCATATTGTCAGATTTTGTTTAACAATATAGCAAAATTACATTAGGATCCAGAGGCAATAATGTTACAATTATTGGAAAAGTCCCCCCCTCCCTCTTCTTTCTTTCCTTCCCAACGCTCAATCATCTCCGTGCTTTCAGAGTCAAGGCTAATACTGAGCTCATCCATTCCCAAATGCCTTTGCAATGGAGGAGCTCATTTAAGCGGACACACAAAAGTATTTGTGCATGTGTCTGGGAGTATGGCAACGCATCTCCCAGCCGCCCATTCTCCGGCTTAATGCGGAACATCCCCCGGGTGATGGCTTTGGCAGCCTCCAAAATGGGAAATCCATATTTGCCGAGGGGGTCATCGGCGGGTTAGGGGGAGAAAAGTTTTGTGCCGAGAGAAAAAGGATGTGCATGTGTGACTTCTCGGGGAGCAAAGTTTTGCATATTTTTTCACTGTCTCTTTGTTTATGCTGTGTATTGGGAAAACATGAATGGGTCGATATTTATAAGAGGTGCTGTGCAAGGCAAGACTTGAGGAGGAGGAGTGGGGTGTTTTCTGATGAGTGCATGTAGGTTGGGTTGAAAATTTCATGAAATTGTTTATTCCTTTACTGAACTGTAAACTGTGAAGCAGCTCTCACTCCTCTATCTCTCTGTCAGTCATACGTTCACACACATATTCACTGTTTATTTTTCCTCTTTTACATTCTTTTTTCCCCCCGTTCACAGCGCCAATGGAGCTTCCCATGAAAAACAGGAGCTTCAGTTTAACTTCCCACCAGTTGAGGGCGTTAACCCAGCTGGCCTGCACCCTGCTGGGGTTTGAGAGGACTGTGAAGGAGCTGGTGACTAATATGACCTTCATCGATTGCACAGGAGAGACTCCCTGTGTAAAAGGTACGACTCCATCCACATGTGTATAAATATTAGACATGTAAACAGGGCTGCAGCTACCTGAGGTCATGTTTACTTTTTCCGGGAATTTGGGGAGTCTTAATAACCTGAGATGCAGTTCACATTTACAATTTGAAAATTACACACGGCAGATACTTGAGGGCTGATTCAATATTCTTTAGATCAAATACCCTTAAAATTCTATTTTAAGGCCAAAAAATATTAGAATATATTCAGTGTTTCCCCACAAGAGTGTTTGCCTGACTGCAAGGAGAAGGTTCTGAAGCAGTATTTAGACCATCGAGTAGGGAAATTATCAAACAGATAATGAATAAATAAAACGATAAAGATGATGATAATTACAGTCTTTCTGTGAGTGTGGTGGGGTGACAGAGGGGGGACTTGTCTGCAGCCCTGCTTGTGTGCCTCTCCTCCAGGCATCAACAGTCCAGTTACACCCCCACAAACACACACACAGATATACACATTGTTATGTGTAGCGGGAAATCTGAGTTGTGTCTGAAGAAATGTTATTTTAGTAGGGAATTATCTTGGGTATTATATAAGCCTTTAGTATCCTTTTCCTCTCTCCCCTTTGAACTGCCGCTCTAGAGATGTTAAATGAAAGCTTTTGGTGCATGGAGTAATTTCCATAAAGGTTACATTTACAAAAACAAGACTTGCAGAAAGGCTCAATTTACAGAGAGGTAAACAGCCTTTAAAGGGCAGTTATCCAAATCATTAATTCCAGGCAATCAAACGGCTTAATTACCAGAAATTCATCAGATGGGCTTAAAGGTCAAAAAGTGATGCGCTTGCTGCTTCCTCCTTCTTCCATTCCACGCGGTCTTGTTCGGCTAAATTGCCTCGCCTGGGGTCTCACTCTTCGCCTTGTGATTAGGAAATTGTGGCCTTGATGTTCACGCTTTTTAATTGCAACCCAACCCAACATCCTGTATGCTTGTCTTCACGTCACCAGCCCCCCTCTACATTCCCCCGTCTCCCCACACATCCTCACAATCTCCCCTCATGGAATTACCCCATATGTGGTTGATGCTATCTGGGTTCAAATCAGATCTAAGCCCCAAATTTAGCCTCGTAAAGCCGTCACCATTAGCGTTTACTGCCAGTTTCTGCTCCCTCTGAGGCAAGTACAGTTATACTCTGGTCACTGTCTCATGTTAGCTGGTGGGGGGAAAGATGGGAGCAATGTGACCCATGGCTCTGAGTTATATACAGTTGCTTTCATGTCATCGCTCCTGGCATTCAGTCAGGCCTTTAAACCATAATATAATGTTATGTGTGATATGGAAATATTCATGCTAAATAATGCATAGATTTAAAGGATGCTACACACCACATAGCTTTTCATTTGTATCTTTTCTGTTTCATTGTTGGTCCTTGTTGAAATTTCACTGACATGATTTTGAGACCAGGCACAGTCAATGTCTTTTAAGATGTATTACATAATGTTTGCATTAAAATAAAATGTATTGGTCATTTAGGCATCTTGAAAAAGAATAGAGAGGATTCAGACGTGATAACAGATGGTAAGAAATCCCCAGCAGAAACACTTCTCCACATGCCAGAGGTGAGACTTTTCTATGTGTTTATATGATGGAAAGTTTCTGTTCTACTACAACTACTCAAAATCATTCAGGCTTATTATCATTTTTACAACAGGTGAAATATTCCCTTCAGCATTCAAACATTTATTGGCTATTGGCTCGTCTCCTGTTTTTGCAGGCGCAGGTTTTGGAGTTTGATTGGAGGTCAGCGTTTAGGGGGCTGGTCCCTCACATGGCACACTGTGTTAAAGTTGTGCTGGATGAATTTTGTGCCAAGAGTCTGCAGCAGGAAGAGGCCTTACATTCTTCAGGACACACCTCCGTCACCCTGAGCCGCACTACGGGACACACCGCCATCGCCGCCGGCAACACACACCTCAGAGAAGATTCCTTCTACACCTACTCCGAGAGGGAGTCTCCCAAAATGATAGCCAAGGTACTCCCGGATTCAGTGATGTTTTCACTCTTTTATATATGTTTCCTAATAAAGCGTTCTATAGTTATGTTAATGAGAAGGAAGTGAGCCATACCTTTCCTTTTAGTTTTCCCCTCAAAGTTACGATCTGTAATAAGAATGTAAACAAAGTGGAAGGCTCGCTACCAAAAATAGTAGTATTGGAACGTGCCATCACTTTTGGATTGATTGACAGGTTTTTAACAGACTAAAACTAGATATAAATTCAGCTGATAAACCATCAAAATGCAGATTTTAAATCAAATCTTGAATGCAGTATGCCTTTAATTTATATGGTAAAAATGTGATTGGTCTACACAATCTGTTGCAAAGACAAAAATCCACACAGCTAACTGTTTCTCTTGATCGCAGAATTTATTTTTTTGACCTTTGCTATCAGGGCAGTGCTTCAGCTTGCCTTCATTTGTATTCCTCCCCTCCTGATTTGAGGTAATATTTTAATTTCGAAGTCTAAATGTGAGCAGTTTGTCAGTTGACAGTAAACTGGAACTTTGAAGATTTGTCAAGTGGTGTTCATGTGTACATTAATAATCTGATTTTGACCAGTACTTAGAATAAAGTGTTACTTTGATTAATCTGTTTAAATTGGTTAACTATAGGACTAATCCTTCCATATAGTTTTCTTCATAGTATGGAGCGGAGCTTACTTAATTAAGACGCCTCCTCCACATCATTTCACAGCCTCAAACCCTATATTTCTCTCACGTTGTTATCACTGAATTACCTTGTGGCTTTCTGCAACTATTGAAACAAAATAGTGCTTCAAGCAGTTCTTTCCACACAGTGCCCACAGATAGTCGAGAATGCCCAGAGATGATTTACTAAAGAAAGACACACCGCTCTGTAAATGGCCACCAGCACAGCTGGAAGCACAAAACGTCTGTAGCCTGGAGAGCATTTGTAAATGATGAAACATGAAAGTGACAGTGAAGTGTCTTACTAGAGCTGTGAGATAATCTTCATCAGATGTGTGTCATCTGTGTCGTTAGATACTTTATAAGGGAGAAATCCTGTGAAAGGTCTGATAGTGAGGATTAAGGTTTTTACTTCACTTCAATGCACTGCCACAATGCAACTGGAATTGGAGTGCTCCATGATATGGTTACCCCCACATATTCAGGAAAGTGTGTTACGTGTTTGAGGAAATAGTTTATTTTTATATAACCTGAAATTATTACTTATGTGTTCCACAGACATTTAAAAAAATATATTTAATCAAAAAAGCTAACGAAAACACAATGACTCTTAGTTTCAGGTGATTATACACTAATGAAAACACAGTTATGAATATAATATTCCATTTCTGCTAATAGATCCCCCGAAATGCAAACTGTTCCTTTAACAAGCAAAAGTCAAGTCAGAATTTCTTCGTATTATTTACCCCTTTTGTCTTTATTTTTTAGTCTCTCTTTAAGAGTAAAAGTTTCAAATGTAATTTTAAAGAAAAAACATAAGCAGACTGAAATTAAAATTCTGAATATTGCATCAATTTAGCAAATCCCCTATTGGTCTGTCCCTAATATAGAGATGGGGTTCTGTGTGTGTGTGTGTGTGTGTGTGTGTGTGTGTGACATTTCTAACACTCCGTACCAACAAATATAATCACTATAAGCCACTGTGTTTCTCCTGCACACAATTTATCCCATTATACTTCATCTGTAACTTCTAACACATCTCACTCCTTTATGTACATGCACTGAACACATGCACACACATACACACACACACACACACACACACACACACACACACAGAGGTTAATTGTGTGTACAATTAACCTGTGTATTAGACCCCAACTTGTCACTCCTCACCCTGTGCATGAGCATGCTTTGCCGTCCCTGTTCTGTTCATCCTGCTTTATTACTACCTGGCTGAACAATGCCAGTCTACACACATCCCCCAGACCCAGACCCAGGGAGATTAATAGTTTTTGTAGCCCCGGCGGAAAGCACCCTCTACAATAGAGAGCCCAAATGATTTGGGCCTGACACGGTTGACACCCTGGATCAGAAAGGGCCTTGGAAAGAGTCATCAGTATTACTTGAGGGGAGGACTCTGAGGACAAAAGAGAGACAGGAGGAAACCAAGAAGCAGTACGGGTGATATTATGAGGGCTAGATGGTGTAGAGAAAGGTGTTGAATTGGGGGAAAGTATAGGGTGTATAGATGATAGAGGGGTGTATCACAAAGGCAAAGAAGCGAGGGTAGAGAGCAGGATAAAGACGGGATAGTTTGAGAGAAGAGATGAGAAGAGAGGGCCTGGGAAATGGCAGAGAGAGGTGAAGTAGTCACCAGAGATTGACTTTTCTCAGGAGGAAGACCAGTGTGTGATGTGAAACCAGGCTTAGTGTCTAACTCTACAAAGGTTCTCCAATGTTGCGGGCTGGACTGCCATAAACCATTTAAAATGACGCTGTGCTGTTTTTCTTGCGTATTTTACCGTCGCTGAACAACTTTTCCTCCTGAAACTTTCTCCAACTCACTTTCCTCCACCTTCCTCTAACTCGTCTTCTACCCACTACACTGCGCACTGTACAGTCTCTTATCATTACTGCCTCACCTCTCCTCTCCTCCTCCTCCTCCTCCTCCTCCTCCTCTGCCTCCTCCCTCTTTCCTCGAGCCCTTTTACACTGACAGTATTTGTGGCTCTCATTGCTAACGAGTGTCAGAATTTGTCTGTGCTCAGGACCTGTACAACGTATTTATGTGTAGGTCAACGCTTCAAAGATGAGAGCCTTTCAGCCCAAAGGTTATACATGCATGCATTTGCATTCAATAACACCTAGCCAGACAGACATCCAAGACCAGACCGTTAGATATTATATATATATTTTTTACCCCCCCTTGTCTTTTTTCGACACATGCCCCAGTGTTTGAGCAGAGAGCAAATTACTATACAAGACATAAGCATGAAATATGGCCGGTTCAAAGCCATTATGATGGATCAATATTTCACACATTTATATTCATATGTTCATACCTCAATCCTCGCTTTTTTCCATGTGAACCCACTTCACTGTCTGCATTACCATACATATGCAGGCTGCGATGATACTGTTCATCCATCAGAGTACTTTAGATAGTTTTTTTTTATTGGCAGTCAGTTGCGTGTTGAATGCCAAATACACTCGGTTCAACAGCTGGAACTCGCCCTCTTGTCAGAACCTGGGATTGAACTTTTCTCGTTTGGGTGGGCCCTTCTAAAACTAGATGCTGCCGCTCTATTATAGCAACAGAAGTGCCTTTTCTGTATTCAGACTTCACCTGCGTGTTCACTTCTCCACTTGTCTGTCTGCTACTCCAAATTCTGCACACACAAACAGGCCTCCCTTGCACTTAAAAAAACTTTATACAATCTCTTTCACCTTGCTGCAACGGTCCTGGTGGGATTCCTGGCTTTGATCTTAGCTAGTTAAGGCTTCAGCCTGACTTCAACGTGGATGCATGCGTGTGGTTGTTTTTGCACGAGTGTGCATGTGAGGATGACTGCCTGCTCAGTGTGTGTGTGTGTGTTTGTGCCGATAGTGTATGTGTATGAGATCCCTCTCCAGGGCCTCTCCATCACCCTGGTAATGCTGAGCGTTGTGTCTGCCTCTGCTTTCTCTCTCTCTCTCTCTCTCAAAGCTAAGCTCCTAATGACTACATACAGTCAGATATTGACTTAATTGCCCAAACGGCTATTGTTCCCAGGCCTTTTAACCCCACTGGAAGCTTTTAAGGAGAAAATTGTGTAAAGAGATTGCGAGATTGTCAATTGCGTACACACACGCCGGCGCTCCGATCTGACAGGATGTCGAAGTTCCCAGTCAGCTCCTATAGTAAGTCAAGTAATAGAGTGCATGGCTCTGTAACACATGCTGTGATTGATATATTGATTGATTGATTAAACTATAGCATAGAGTTTTCTGAGTTATGGTGATTATTGTTTTCCCTCAGTGTGACCCGGCTTGGTAACTCCAGGGAATATGCTTTGTTTTAAGGCTTTTTTAAGACTCATAACTCACATGTATAGCTGTATAAATTTGGAGGCGCATGAACTCACACACATATGTGACTCCTTGGCACTTGCCTGATCGTCTTTCACTGTTCTCAATGTGATGTCAATAGGAAGCACATGAGGAGGTAGTAGAGGCAGCGGTGTCGAGGTGTGCTTGTGTGCGTCTTGTTCTCTGCAGTAATAGGTACAGTACATGGTGCTTTTTAAAGAATACATATTACACTACAGTATATGCACGCTGTGCATTTATATTGTGCAATCCTCGTATGTCGTCATATTTTATGACGTTATCACTAAAAAAATATATAATTTTGAGCTATTGTGGTTATATAAGTGTAGGCCTAATTTATGGTGCTGTTAGATTGCTGCCAGACTGTTTCGTTAATACAGGTGCGTGTAGGAGAGTAAACAGTTTTATGACAGTGAAAATGTTGTTTTTGAAACGCCAACAAATATGAACTGAAACAAAATATTTTGTTAGATAAAAAAAAAAAATTAATTGAATTTTGAAAAATATTACATCTATCTTTTTTCAATAAATTTTGACTTTTGGACTGAGGATTGAGACAATTACAGAGACGGACTGAACGTTGCGTCGCTCACTCTGTATGTGTTTGAGAGAGGGGGGAAGAGAGAAAAGGTGGAAGGTAATGTTTCTGTAAGTTAATAATAATAATTTGAATGTCAATGTTATGAATGAATGTTCGAAGCTTCAAACTATTCGGTGTGGCCCTACTTTGTCATATTTTCTTTTGATTACCTTCATCTGAGCACGTTGTCTTGTTCATCTCTGTAGCATTTTTTCTTTTTGTCCCTGTCAAATATCTTTCCATTCTGTAAAACTATAGACTATCTGACTGAATGAACACCTTTGCTATAATCGATTTCTTTACTGCTCCGCCATGAAAAAGATTTCAATGCCAAAACATTAATTGCACTCATCTCATTTCAATCTAATGTCAACCCTGCTGATTGACACAATGCTATCATTATATTAATAAAAAAATGTTAAAGATTTAGAGAGAAATACCAGCAAATACAGCTTATCTGTGTCTCAGCAAGCACATACACACTCTACTATTTTAAAGGGCCTTGATCAGCCAGTCCCCCAGCCCCTGGAGAGGTAGAGGTGTAGGCAGCCCTGTCCCTATAGGCCTTTCTCCAGGACAAATGTGGATACATTAGATAAGTCTGGCAGTTTATAGAATAAGCTGTATGTCTTATATGTTGCTGAAGCAGCTTTTTTTCCCTTCCTCTCTCCCACTCTCACCTCTGCCTGACCTTTTCTTTTTCTTTCCTCTCAGCACGTCTGACTCCCCAACCTCTTCCTATGTACTGTAACATTTCTGTTTCAATGTGGTTGAACATGATGCGTGCTGTTATAAAATTAGACAAGTGCCGATGTACTCTCAGAAGTACTGGTTTTTATTTGACCTGATACCAATTATGCATGTTCAGCAGTAGAGTTTATGTGGAGGGCATGTCTTTAGACATCTGTATTCTGCATTTGCACTGATGTTTGCTTTGCAGCTGTAATGTGGCTTGCACAGTGTTAGAGGAAAAATGCATGTGTAATACTCGGCTCAGTCTCGAATCCTTGTCATTCTGATGACTCCTCGCAAATGTTCCATTATTTATATCTAATGAGGTCGCTGTTTTTCCTCTTACTGACAGATTCCTCTTCTGTTATTGAGATCTCGTCTTTGCCTTGTCTCCCCCCTCAGTTCTGTGGAGCAATCATGACTGAGCTGGATGCCTTACTACCCTTGGCAGCAGCCTGCAGGGACAGCTCTCTCCTGGAGGTGCGATCCAGCTTTGTGGAGGCGTGTAGCAGGGCGGCGTTTGCCGTGCTGGGCCGTCTGCAGGAGAGGGCCCTGGAGGTGCCGTCCTCTGCACCCCTGAGGAACCTGCCTGCTCTGTTGGCCACTTGCGTTTATGTGCACCAACGACTGGAGCACTACCACGCCAGGCTGAAAGATTCAAACACTGCTGCAGCTAAAGTGTAAGGAGAGGGTGTGTGCATATATGTGTGCGTTGGTGGATATTATGTCAAAATGATCCATTCCAACATTACCCATTGTTCCTCATCTTTAACATTACTCAATCATTTCAAAACCAACTAATTTATCAACAATAACCTAACCAGACAATCTGCTCAAAAGATAATAAACTGAATTGCATTACAAACAGTTTTAACACAGACTGAATCAGTATATCACAACTCACTCCAGTTATTCTAAAGTATTTAATACTCTTATCAACATGGGACTGGGCAAATATGCTGCTTTATGCAAATGTATGTACTGTATATATGTATAACTGGAAATCAATTAACAACATAATACAATGACAAATACTTTCTGGAAACCCTCACAGGTACTGCATTTAGCATAAAAATATGCTCAAATCATAACATGGCAAACTCAAGCCCAACAGAACAGGCAACAACAGCTGTCAGTGTGTCAGTGTGCTGACTTGACTATGACTTGCCCCAAACTGCATGTGATTATCATAAAGTGGGCATGTCTGCAAAGGAGAGACTCGTGGGTACCCATAGAACCCATTTTTATTCACATATCTTGAGGTCAGAGGTCAAGGGACCTCTTGAAAATGGTCATGCCAGTTTTTCCTCCAAAATGTAGAGTAAATTTGGAGCGTTATTTAGCCTCCTTTGCGACAAGCTAGTATGACATGGTTGATACCAATGGATTCCTTATGTTTTCTAGTTTCATATGATGCCTGTATCTTCACTCTAGCTTAAAACTGAGCCCACTACAACCTAAAAATCACAAGTTGCGTCAATGCGTTAAAGAACTTAGTGGCGTTAAAACGAATTTGTGTTAACGCGTTATCACATTAACTTTGATAGCCCTAATTTATTAAGCAAAAATGAGCCTTGTGATACAGGCAGAAAACAGAAGAAACATTTGGAAATTGTACACTTCAGATTAAGAGGAAGGGAACGGAGAGTTAAAAAAAAAAAGAGTAGAAATGATTGACAGGAGGTAATGACGCCCATATTGTGTCGACATCTGGTGAGTTTTTATGCCCCGTAATACCCCCTTAACCTCTGCTCTCCACACATCCCCTCTAAAGGCATCCCTGGTGCCCTCGGTGCTCCTGTTGTCCCACCTCTGGCCCTGTGCACCCCTCCACCTGCACTCGCACCGCGCCCCCTCCGGTCATAAAGCACTTTCCTCTTCCTACACCATCCAGTCCCCCTGGTTTTAAGCCTCCTGCACCCCCTGTTAAACTCTTGGCTCTCTCTGGAAAGTATCAAGGCAGGCAGATTTAAAGGATATGAAATGTCACACTTAACTTTTAGAATAAATCATCAGTTCTTTCAACTAATCATCTCACCTCATGTTTGTTTGATAGCTCCCTGGATATACAGTAGTCAATTATGCATCTGCATTACAGGATTATGGCCTATTGGATTCATGACCCCAGCGGCCCCTTTTTTCTTTCTTACCATATGTAGTATGTATATTTTGTCATTACTTTTAAAGGTTTGTTTCTTTCCCCCATGCCTAGACCCCTGACCCTGCTTCCAATCCAGAAGTACCAAGACACAGTGGAGGCCTTGAGAGACCAGTTGACCAGCTACTGTATCCACGTTTGTTCCACCTGCATCCTTCAAGACGCAGAGAGTCACCACTGGGCTGATCCCAAACCTTTCTATGAGGTACAGTGTCCTCACATTTCCAAAAAAACAATCTGATTGAATTTTCTTTTCCCCCAAGACACCTTGAAAAAACACCACGTTTTAACTCTTATATGATAAAACATATTTAACTGTCTGACTGAGTTGAAGTTTCTGGTATTTAAGATGTATAAGAGGAGCCTATTTGAGTTTTACTTATTTACCCCCAAATCAAAAAGACAGCGACACATAAAACAGCTGCAGTATTATCTGGTGTTGATTTCTTTCCTTTCATTGTAAAAAAGTGGAAATTCTAATGCCACGCGTCTTAGTAGGCTCTTTTTCTGTAGATTTTGAGGAACTCTAGGAATTATACTCTGGAGCTTTCTCGCTTCTTCTTTTCATTCCCACAATGCACCTTTACCTCCCACTCTCCCTCTTCTAACCGAGCCTTCTACTCTGAGCTCCCTGAGAACATCTGTGGCTTCCATGCTGCCCCGGGGGCTCCAGGGATTCAGCTGTCTGAAGTCTGCAGTCTACGCTGGGACTGTCTGGAAACAGCATAGGGCCTCTGAAACTCCCCTAACTTTATGCCCTTAAACCAATCTAAACCTCCTCTCTCTTTCATACTTTACCCTGCTTTTGCCTTTTTTTTCTCCCTTTGTTCCTCCCTCCTTCCCCGGGTCACCGGTGTCAGACAGACCTGCTGTGCGCAGGTGTGCGCTTTTGTTCAAGCATGCCTGTGTGCATCTGTGCAGATGAATGCATGTGTGGGTGTGCAGCAGCAGCAGCATCTCAGGATGTGCGTTTCATTTGGTGTGTGTGTATGTATCTATGGTTGTATATGTGTAGTTGTATGCACGAGGCTTCCATCTCCTGGATCCCCAGCCCTGTGTCTTGGCTCTTTCACAGCTCCACAGAGACCCTTCTTTTTGTTATTTTAATATTGACACATGAAAAGTTGTTGGCAGAGAACTATTTAATACGCTATAATAACAACACATGAGGTCAGTTAAGGCGATTAAAGGAAGTATAGAGCTTGACCTTGGCTCAATCCTCGTCAGCCTTCAGAGCCAAATGCTACATTTCATTTGAGTAAAAAAAAAAGCCGTTATGAGTTTCCAATTTTATTCCCCATCCCAGATTCAGTCGTCACTGCTGCCAGGCCGACATCTCTAATTAGAATTTGTTCTTAGTCGACCTGGCTGGTTAAATAAAGTTTGACTTGAGTGAACGGATTAAACTGTCCAACCACACACATGTAGTTGTGGCCGCTCTTGGTTTGGATCCAACGTCTGCGTCTGCGATTGCTCTGCTGAGTCCACAGGCGGAGGATGGCGACCTAATCCCGGACATAGAGCTCGGTCACGCTCCCCATCAACCACAGATCCCTAAATGACTGGCTCCAGGGAAGAGAGGAAGGAGAGAAGTAAAATACGAGATAGATGAGGCCAAGTGGGAAGAAAATGAGAAGGGACTGTGGGGCATGATGAGTTTATTGAAGACGGGAGGAAGTTTTGGATGTGTCGGTATCTCCGCCACACACGCACCGTCCGCTGGAGCAGTTTATTGTTGGAGGTTAAACATGAGCGAGTAGAGGTAGAAGAGGGAGGTTTAATGAATGAAATCTTTTCCCACAAAGCTGCAGGATGCCAGGATAATAATCTCTTTTCCTCCATCCGTCCTCCCCCTCTCTGTCTGTCTTTTTTCTCACTCTCACTTGTCTTTGCTCACTTTATTCAGAGAAGTTCTGCGTTTCTCTCTCTCTCTCTCTCTCTCTCTCTCCCTCTCTGTTCTGTATGTGCGTGCAAGTGTGTGCCTGTGGTGATGTGTTCTCCAGTTCAGGACTTTAAAGCCGTCTAAAATCCCAGTGGGGGAAGAAACCCAGGTGCAGAGTGCAGGTGGCGTGACCACTGAGACATCCTGGTGTTGACAGACCTGCCTCTGTCTCTGTCTCTCTCTTTCTTCTCCTCCATGTTCTCTCTTTCTTTCCCTCTGTTTTTATCTCCTCTTGGTTTTCTCTGTTTTTGCTTCACTGTCAATATCCATATCACAATATATCTTCATCACCTGCAACCCCCCCTACCTCCCTCCCTCCCTCCCTCCCTGCCGTCCACCACTTTCTTCCACAGGGTGAGCGCTGTTCCTTCTCGGTGCAGATGTGGTTCTACTTCCTGTGTGGGCTCCGTAGCGACCTGTGGGCGGTTCTTCCGGCAGAGATGGCCAAGGTGGTGCTCGGCCAGGTGCTGTCGGAGACTTTACAGCTGCTGGTGCAAAGATATGCCAGGGCCCGTCCTTCGTACAAGAGATACCTGCAGATCAGGTACTCTATCATGTGCCATACTGGCCTCAGTTATATTATTCACTTGACAATTCTTGTCACTTTCTGTGATATAATTCAGGCTACTAAAATAACAACATAAAAAAATAGTCCTGTACTTCCATTTGTGGTCTTACCCGTGGTTTAAACGCTTCAATATAATTGAAGTATTGATGTGATTTACATTAAAGGTGCTATATATAACATTGATAACATTCAACCACTAGATGTCGCATTCTCCCTCCCCCGTTCCATTGCATTTACTTCACAACAAGTCGTTGCCAGGTACTTACTGTCAATCTCAGCTATTTATCTGTTTTTTTTCCACACAAACTGACGACCCAGAGATATCACGTGATACCAACGTTGTTTTACTATTGGCTCACAAGCCTTGTTAGGAGTGGGAACCAAACGTCAGATATCTTCCACAGAGATAAACAAAACATTAATTTTGGACCTGCCAACATATTTATTCACAATCATAATATTTTTTTTCAGGAGACGCCATGCTTTTATTATTTTTATAAAAGAAAATTGTATACTTTCTAAAGGCTTTGTAGATGTTTTTTCTTTTTCTTTTTTTTCAAATATTCCTCTACATAAAAATGTTATCATTAAGACCTTGAATGTAATGAAGTACCTTGCTTTCTAGGTATTTAACTCACTGGCTAGCCAAAACAAAAAAGTCCTGTCTGGTTACACTCTCTATAAACTGTTTCTTAATTGAATTTCTGGAAAATGTAAAAGACAGAGCACACATCTACCTGTAATGGGATGATAATTGAGAAAACAATCTCACTACAAGGTCTGTTAGCTGTAAGGACTTCTCGTTCTTCATGTTGGCTCAACAAGCTGAGGTTCAAAGGTTATTCCTGACCTTGGAAACAGGCGTTGAGAAAACAATCTCAACCTCAGATATTAGGCCAACCTGGACAAGAGGTGCTTAAAGTGCTTAGAAAAAAATGGAAAGTGGAACAACTACAATTCCAAATAGACAAAAGTGAGCTCCAGAGCAGGAATCAAATTGACCTTGTGGTGAGATTGTTTTCTCAATCGCTGTTTTCAAGCTCAAGATTGAACTTTAAACCCCAGGAATGATATTTGTTTTCTTTCAAAAGATTATTTTTCTTATCTGTAATTTGTGATTTTCCTGACAATTGTCAATGGCTATCATATCTTATGTCTCTGCTTTTACGTTTTAACTCCATAATTCTCTCTAGTTAGCTATGTAGACTATGGTATATACTGTATAATGACTATAGGCTTAGCTACACATAATGGGATCCTAAATTACATCAGAAGTCCTAGACATCTCTCTCACTGTTGCCCTAGTTTCCCTCAGCTCCTGTGGGTCTGATGGTTGAGGTGGTCTGACGTAGTGTTAGCGCGTCATAGGCACACTCTTAGTACAGTCTCGGGGGGTCGTCTTCTCCATCCTCTTTCTCCTCCTAATAGCTGAACGATGACAATGAACAGGCTAAACTGTGACACACGGCAAGAGGATGAAAGAGTGGCAAAGACGAAGTGCATTATACATGTGTAGCACGGCAGGATGTCAGCACAAAGCCTGGTTTATGTTGCATGTGTTTCTGGAGGGACAGTTGTAAAGTGTAAGGCTAGCCTAAACAGATGTCTTTTCAAAGCTTCTTCCAAGTTTCCTATGTGTAGGCCTATAGCACTCACATGGGTGCTCTTATGCTACATCAGCTCTCCTCTATCAGTCCATCTCTGTGTGAGTATAATAACTATTAAGGCCATGGGAAGAGCAAGTATGAGGAGATGAGAGATGATGAGCAGCTCTTCCTAACCAATTGAGGAAACAGATTTAGGGGAGTATAAATGTAAAAGCAATGACTTTTATTATGAAACCTAAAGCCCTTACTTAGTACACTTAACTTTCCAACAGTAAAATCACCAGGAGGTTGTGTTATCTTTCTGTGCGATGAGGCTGTTATGTCATGATGTGATGGTGGATGTCAGCCTTTGAAGATGGGGATGTTTGCTTTCACTGACTCTCTCTCTTTGTGTGCTCCTCTCACATATTCCCTCACATCTCATCTGTTCTGTTTTCATCTATACATTCGCCTTTTCTGTTTCCTTACTCTGTGTCAAAGATGTGACATCACAGCAGTGTTGCTGTATGTGGAGCAGCTTATGTGGAGCGTGTGTGAAAGTCCCGAGGCCTTGGTGCGCTCCAGTCCTTCTTCAGCAATCGCCATAATAGCGGGTGGATCAGACTGGCTATACCAAATCCACAGCCTGTGTGAGCAGCTCCTGACGGTCCTCGTCATTGTCACAGCACCCCTGTCTTTGCTCTATAGGTTGGTATGCACAGTATGTTTTTGTTATCCGACCTTAAAGCTAGAGTTGGCAATCTTCTTTAAACATTTTTTGTTATATTTGTTGAAATTTTCATTACATCCCGACAGCAATCAATAAATCAAATGCTCTGACAAAAAAAAATAAAAGATTCAGCCCGAATGAAATGATTGAACGGCCTACCTGTCTGTCTACCTACCTGCCTGCCCGTAATCTGCCATGCACTCCTTGCAAGTCACCAGAATCTTGCTGCTAGCTTGACAGCTGGGTAGTGTCTAGAAGGTAACCACGAAGTTGTGAAAACGTGCAAAAACTCTCACGAGACTCGTTGCCCGACGACCAATCCTAACCCTAACCATTCAAGGTCAATGTCTAACCATCTCGCGAGAGTTGCACAACTTGGGGGTTACCCTCTAGACACAACCTAACAGCTGTGAGTGCTAACAATAGCCATGTTCGTTGTTTACGTCGTAATGATAATTTTGGGGGAGTGGCTTTTGAGGGAGGCTTTTGAGGGAGGCCTGAAGCAACTGACTGTTGCTGACTTGGTGACTTTCTCACTAGATTTAGGGACTTTTGGAGCTAGTGCTGCGAGCTACTTTCATTTGCAAAGAGTTGGCAACACTGGGCTCAGTTTTTCGGTTGGATAATTTTTTTAATCTAGCGTACTCTTGCTAGTATTTTAAGATTACCAACCCTAGCTTTAAGTTAAAGTAAAATATGACCGAGGCACACCAAAATGTTTTACTTTCATATGAAACTAGTGAATAGAGGTAGTTACTTGGTCATAGCCACTGGCTCTTAATTGACCATGGATTTAGCCCCACACTTGACCTGACGTAAGTGCCAACTGTAATAAACAAAAGTCAAACAAAAGAATACTATGCACTCAGTAGGATGTGTTTGGTTTTATGATATCTCTACCCTGAAGAAGTATGACCACCAAAAAAAAGTTTTTTTGTAAATTGAAGTTACATTGTTCAAAATTGCCATGTGTGATCTCAATTCCTCCTTCCAGGATATCTATGATTAATCCTGCGAAAGAGTCCACGCCGCATCAGCCCGACAGCCCTGTTGTCCACTGGTTGAACGCCATCAACCCTGACCTCTTCACAGAGCAGGTCATACGGTATGTAAAACACACCCATCATACCATCCATCACCCATCATACAGTAGGTAGACATTAGCATGTTCACACACATAGACTTACACTCTGGTATGCTAAGCCATCATCACACACACACACACCTCAACCCACTGTACTGTGTAGAGAACCATATGTGTGTGTGTGAGTTACAGCCGCATACTGTATGCGCTCAGGGCTTCAAGCTAGAGTTGCTGCGGTAATATAACACAGATGCAAGCTGGGAAAGAAAAAAAATAATAAATAAACTACGGCAGCCGCTGACACTGATTTTGTTTATGTTGATGGTTGCTGAGGGCTTTACACATGAGGCGTCAACAGGGCACACTGTGATGTGTGCGTGAATGTGTACATGCATGCATACATGTGTACATGTGTGTCCAGTTACTGTTATGACCTCCAAGGTGCAGTCAATCACCCTTACCCCTGACTCCACCCTCCTCCCCTCTCATCTCCCGCACTGCCAGAGGTGATGTCATTGCGTGCTGATGGAGCACAAATCAAACTAACCCCCCGCTCTCCCGCTCCTAAGTATTGGAGAGCTGAAATTAGTTTATTTTTATGACCTCTTTATTTCTTTGCTCCCACCTCCCGCCCGCATGCGAGGGCGCCAGGGGGGCCTGCCAGTGGCTCGGGGCCAGATCCACAGGTCCTCATCCAGGACCCCGGTCTCTGTGGCCAGATCTCTCCCCAGCCCATTAAAGTAAAACCCATTGTTATGGTTATTAAATATAACAATAATATAATCACAAAGCACATACATAAATCATCCAGCAATGCAGGCTATAAAGAAAACATCTGAAGTTATGTTTTCTGGCCTTATGTGTGTTTCTGAAACGTTCACGCTCTGCATTTTTCTTCTTGCCTTTGCACATGTGTGTGTGTTGGTTCTGTAAGCTGACCCCGCGCTGCAGCCGGGTAGATTTATCAGAGCAGTTAAAAGAGGATTTCTTCTGGATTTGCGGTCCTAGTGACATCATAAATTGCACTGTCAGATTGAGGCATAGTTTTCCTCAGTCAAGCAGCAGGGTGCACCCTGCTCCAGCTTTCTGGCTCAAATGGAATGGTTAATTTCTGGGCAGATGCCCCCCCCCCCCTCCCCTCTTCCAGCCCTGCACTCCCTACCGCCTCCTCGCTCCTCAGACAAACTCTGTCCATTCCTTCCATTAGATTTTATTGAGATGTATAAAGTAATATGCAGGCGCACACATTTCAGCATGCCCTCACACTTGCACACCACAAGCACAGGCGCTGAAGGGCGCACACACACTTGCACGCACGCACACCAAGGATACGGCTCATTACCCACAGCTGGCTTCAGCCTCTTGGTTATACAAAAGATGTAGGAGGGGGGTACTGCTGTATATTCATGTATTTGGCTGTCTCCCAAATGTTAATTTGGTTTTAGCTGGCCAAGATTAGAGCTAATTCCTTCCCGGTGCACACTATAAGTAAGCGAGAGTGAAGGCATTTGCAGACTAAGCTCATATCAGGAGTGAGTGACACTGAGGGAAGTTACCATTGTAGCATAAACACTGTTTCCTCCCAGATTGTCATCCAAGACAACTGTGATTTCAGTCTTTCACTTGTGAAGCTTTTTTTCCCCCTCCTTTGTTGTCTCATGCTAAATGGACTGCTATCTGTACACTCACCTGACACTGCAGAACTGTCAACTTTGTTTTTCTTCTTTCCGCTCTCAGAGACGGCCTTGTGGGCCAGGCGGCCTCTGCATGTCAGCTGAGGCTGCTGACCTCTGACCCTGGACGCAATCCCAGGTTGCTACTGCGAATGCTGCTGCACAGAGACTGTCACCTGCCCAGAATACTCCTGGAAAACTCTCGTAAGCCTGTCTTTTAGTGTACATGGATTGGTATATTTGAATGGATGAAGTAGGATGTGTGTATGTGTGCTGTACATGCTTAGCTGTCAATCCTTGAGTCACTTTCATTCATTCTTCCATTTTTATACTACTGGACCTACAGAGTCGATCCCGCAGGCGCCATGTGTGGGACGGTGTTTACCAGCGTCTTAATTATGGTGCTCTAAGCGAGTTATACAGACCTCAGATGAGCTCTATCCATTTTATGAAGTTATCATCAGCATCTTTGCCATCATCATCATTTTCACCTTGGTCACCATCATCACTAAATCAATAGAGAGCAGTAATAAACACTCAACAGGCCCGGGCGGAGCACACACGCTGACCTTTAAAGATTTTCCCTTCCTTCCTCTCCCCTCTGCACCGGCAACAGTCTAACCTTTAAAGACTGTTGTGCACTCGCACATTAATTCACATTATAGCGACCTCATTAATAACAACTCTCACTGTCTCGTTCTCTCGCTCGGTCTCGAGTCTGGCTCAGAGGCTCTGCAATGCTTCTCCCCGCACGCTGCCGTAAATCAACGCTGGAAGCGCTGACTCTCGCGTGTTATCACGGTGACGGGCTAATTAACCAGGAAGCAGACAGACAGAAGGAACGGCTTGACTGAACGCCTACACTCCCATAAGCCACTGCACTTCCCCATCCGTGTTGTGTACCAGGGAGTTTCTTGACGCCCTATTGATAGAAAATCAAGTGTAACTTACTCATAGATAATAACACAGTGAGTCAAAAAATACTTCAATCAGACTATCAAATTCAATTAAATTTAGAGTGTTACTGTGCAGTTACAGTGCATTTTTTATATAACTAACTTTGTTTCATCAACAGCACTTTTTCAACAGTGTTGCTCTGTTAAAATACACTATATCTGCCTTATCAAAGCATGCTAACTTGCTAGAGAGCTACCCAGCGAACTAAATGACCTACCCATTGTCTATTTACAGAGGGATAACACCTCCTCCGCATTTACAATAACAGTTTTCGCTTTTGCAAAACTCACCCTAAATCACAAGACACACTACTTCTGGTGCACACACACACACACACACACACACACCGCCTTTTTATTATCATCAGCGTGTCTGCTTCCAATTACAGGGGTTTCCAGAGAGGGCCCTTGTGACTGGTTGACTGGTTGTCCGGAAGATAAACAGGTGTATGCGTTGGCCATGTATCAAGGTTGGATAAGCTCAGAGACAGAGAGCGAGGGAGAGAGAGAGAGAGAGCGAGGAAAAATAGAAAAAAGCAACCGAGGAAACGACATAGAAACACAAACCTGAACCCGCTTGGAATCGCTGTGTGCTGCAGCAGTAGTGGAAACTCCGCAGAGATGTGCCAGCGCACTGTCATCAGTTTTTCTGAAGTCATCTGCTGCTCCATAATAGGATCATTATTAAAAGGCACCTAGTTAACCTGCCATGCTCTCCAGCACCCCAAGTGGAAATTAATGTAAGTCCCCCCCTGTTTCTTTGGACCGCTGCAGCCACAGCAGTGATATCCAGAACACTTTCTCCTTAAGGACCAATTACCAGACAGGGAGAGAACAAGATGCCAGCGTAACCCACATTACGCCGCCTAATAGACTGATTGTAGGTCAGGCTGGTTGACCACTTTTTGAGTGTATGTGTTAGACGTGTTATTGTGAAAGAGACGTAGAGGGACACTTAGAGATAGAGACAGGGAGATGGAGGATATCAGTTCTCATGAGTGGTTGTGCAGAGCTTCCTACCTGCATGTTATTAAAGTGGTTGATATTAGTGTTCCCATAACGCAGCAGCTAATTTAGCCCTGTCATTTTAGAATAGTCCAGCATTAGTCAGAAGGAAGCCGCCGCTGCCCTCCATCACAGCGCCCCCCTCATTGACTGCTGCGTTGCATACACTCTCCTATTCAAATAGCTGTCATCTCCCACACAGCAGACTGACAGACCGCTGGATGTCTGCCACCTCTGGAGCAATGGGCCTTTCCTCAGCAACCCCTGTCAACTTAACACACACACGCACACACTTGTAACTAAGTGCACAAAACACATATAGACATCCATATGGCTTACACACGCACACACCTCCATCCTCAGCCCTGTGCTCAGACAGCAACCCCCACAAGGACACCCTGTCAAAACCTCTTCCTTTTCACTTCCTGTCTCTGTGTGCTGTGGGGGCTTTGAAATCTGTTCCTTTCTCTGTTTTTTTTTCTGCTGTGTTTTTTTTTTTCTCCATCTAACACAGATGTGGCTTTTTCCTTCCCCTTCTATTTCACAATGCCTTTTGTTCACCCTTTCTGTTAACATGTGTCAGGTTGGGCAGCCTTGACATTTTCCAATGTGTTTTTGTGCGAAGAAATCAAGATGCTGTTTCATAGGATGGGGTTTTATATCTCTCACTACCTACCTCCATAAGGTTGATATTTTCTGAATCGTAATTCAAAAAACAGTCAGGTTTTCCATTCACCGACACACCCTCTAACTGAGAGTATGTGTGCGTACGAACGAGCCTCGTCATCGCTTTGTGTATCCTGTTGTTTGTGCGTGTCAAGTGTTCATGAATATCAAGATTTCATAAATTCATTGACATTTCGATTGCCCACACATTTATTTGTATTGTGCGCAGAAATATCTCACTGACTCAGACTGACTATTTTTCTCAGATTTTTGCCAAGAGAGCTGCTTAGAGACGTCTACTGAGAGCTGCAAGGCAGGAGATGACTTCATAGTCGCATTGTTCAACCTCTTCAGTTGCCTGAATAATGTTCCCAAGGCCTTGACTCAGGTCCTTCAACCGTACCTGGAAAGGTCACACATATGGGAACATCTCTACACACTGGCAGGTAAAGTAGCAACCACCTGCTGCATAATATAGTTCTTACAGGAGTCCTTGCTACAGACTACACACAAAGGGGTCAGGGGGGTCTTTAGGGAGAGATAGCAGGTCAACAGTAGATGCCACATAGAAGTGGTGTACATCATCTCTAAACTGGGAACCTGAAGATTAATTTGAGATTCAGCTCAACACTGTGTGAAGTTGTTCTAGTCATAAATCAGAAAAAACAACATTAAAATAAATTGTGAAAGCGTATAAGGGTTTAGAATATTATGATAGAAGTACATGATGGTCCTTCCCATGCTCACTTATGTCTCATAAGTTGCTGCAGCAATTTTTGGCTTGATACCATTTGATACACAGATTTTTTACCATTTGAGAATTGAATCAATCAAAATATCATGCAAAAATTGCTGAAAAAAACTGATTATCATAAAGTGTGCATGTCTGTAAATTTTCATTTTCATTTTCATTAATATATCTTGAGGTCAGAGGTCAAGGGACACCTTTGAAAATGGCCATGCCAGTTTTTCCTCGTCAAAATTTAGCCCAACTTTGGAGAATTATTTAGCCTCCTTCCCAACAAGCTACCATGACATGGTTGGTACCAATGGATTCTTAAGGTTTTCTAGTTTCATATGATATCAGTACCTTCATGATGCTGCGATCTAAAACAGAACCTGCTACAGTTGTAAAGTGTGAAAGTGTAAAATGGTGTAAAATACCAAATCTCATTTCATGTTAAATTGGGAAACAGACTGTTAAATCTATCACCTCCCAAAATATTTTACATTTTCTCAAAATCTATTATATATGTTTCTAAATACAAAAGTAAATCTGCCCACAAAAAATATAAAATATAAGAAAACATATCTAAGAAGGGTCAGTGTTGTCATTGCAAGCACGTGAGCTAAAGCATGACTTTAATATGCTGTCATAGAGACTGCAATTACTTCCCAACTCTGCCTTTCTTTCCGCCTCTCTCTGGTACAAGCTTTGATACAGAGCTTAATCAGGACTCCTGCGGAGTATGGAGCCCTTTTTGGTGGAGGTTTTTATATCCTGGGTGAGTGGTAATTATTGTAGCATAAATTAGGGGTGATTGGAGAAGAGTGTTTGGATGGAGACAGAGCAAGGGAGGGGTCGACAGAGGGAAAGAAGGAAAAAGAGATCCAGAGAGAAATTCTCAAAGTCATCCAATCATCATTTATCCTCACAGGGTAATTAGTTTAATTATTGGACTGTGCCAAATCTTTGTATTATAACTTTGGTTACAGGATACCCTCGGTGCTCCCGTTTCTATTTAAACTGTTCACTGAGTTAACTTTCATAGATTACGTTGAGAGTTTCACTATTTCTCCACTTACACTGATGTTTCATCACGCGGTAGCAGGTTGTTTCGAATCAATACACAAGTCAATACGGTAGCGGGCGGTATAAAGTCTGAGAAGCAAGTGACTTTGAAAAATAGGTCTAGGTCTCACCTGCCATGGAGCGCTTCTCCCTCTAAAAGCTATATCATTTTCTGTTCCGCTCTCCTCTTTTTCTACGGGTCTGAGGTCACACATTTGTTAGGCGTCCCTGGAGATTTCAGTGCACTTCCAGTGCCGTCACAGCACTATATCTCTCTGTTGTAGCCTTTGGTTTTACAGCCGACGCTGTAGGAAGTTTATGGGTGCCATACAACTTCACACTGCTCTGCTATCAATATGAGCGGGATATGAAAGGGCAGAGCGACGAAAGACATAGTGCACCTGGAGAAGGTAGTAAGATTTCTACTGTCAGGCCACCTGGGTTTGATCGAGAACATCTGAATTCATCTCGACGTTACTCGCTTTCAGTGTAGACATTTCAACAGGAAACCTGTAGATATATATCTATGGATGTGCACACTATTCATGTCTCTGTGTTTTCCCACTGTTTGAAAAGTGACTCAAAAGAGTCATTTGTGACACAGACTGAGTGCGCTATGGCTAGTTGGATTATTGCACATAACCCATTCTAATTTGGTAGCAATCATAAAATTTCATCTACCCTTCATTTTTATGTCAATAATATGGCATGACTACGGGTCTTTGACAAGTTTACAAGTCCAAACCTTTCATGATTTAAGACCTAGTGCAGTGATAAAACTGTATTTTAATGGAACAGTATTAAATGTTAGTTGGAGGCCTTATTTTTCATTGTGCACTAAGAGACTTCTTTGTACTGCATGTCTACTTTTAAGCACAGTATGCAACATGTCTGCTAATTAAATTCAACTGGACATCATTTTCTGCAGTTAATTTCTATTAATTCTCTAAAGTAAGTAGTTGGTCTATGAGACAGTGGTCTCAAAAAATAAAAATAAAAAGTGTTCTAACATGTACCATTGTAGAACACAGCTACAAAAACTCTAAAAAAAGCTCTACCGCAATTCACTGAATGTAGTTCATATGGTAGAGCAGAGATTTTCCATGCCAAAGTTGTAACACTAAGTGAGCCAATTTAGTACTGGCACTTTGTAGCCTGTCATCTGGGCCTCTTCTTCTTCTCTGGCTTCGGTCCTTCTTACAGCACCACACTGGTCACAGACTAACATTTATGGTTGTTCATGTGCAGCTCAGCTTAATGCTTTTATTTTTTTCCAAATGAAGTCTTCTTTACCTGCTGCATTCATCTGCCTTTTTTTGTCAGACACCACGCGGGCTGTACCTGTAGTGATCAGCTGTGTCCGAGCGATAGTTACCAAGTCTACCAACAGCCTCCTGGTACACCTGGTCTCCATGGTGATGGGCTGGCAGACCACGGAGGAGCCTAGTGGAGCCTCGTTCAAGCAGAACGTACCGGAGAGCGTCCTGGCTAAAATACCCAAGGAGTGGAACTACACGCCGCTGGAAGCACGGGGAAAGGAGTCTGCCGCTAAGAGTACGCTGCACAGACTGGGTGTCACATTTTCAAGACATTTTAGGGTTGCTTTCCAAAACTAACGTTTCTTTCTCCTTCCAGCTGTCATATCTGTAACTATTCAAGCCTTGTCCTTCATTTTCACCAACCTGCCCTTGGCTGTGGCGTCCGTGCCTCTCCCCATCCGCTTCCTCTTCCAAGAGGCAGAGAAGCACCTCTCCCAGCATGCCCGGCAGCTGCGCTTAATGGGCCTGTTACTCTGGGCCCTGTTAGGCTGTCTGATCCAGGGCCTGGAGGACCCAGACACACTAGAACAGACCAGTGGTCTGGCCCTGGACCGTGGGGCAAAGGAGTCCCTGTCCCTGCTGGCTGAGTGCCTACAGGCTACCATGGGCATTCAACAGAAGGTAAGGGCTAAGGTTAATAGATTAACAATAATAATACTATCAGTAATAATAAGTAGGAAGTTTGTTCACAATTTAGAATAATGTAGAAAAACCCTGTTTAAATACCCTGATACCATAATTTCATCATATTGATTGCTGATTTAATGTGTGCCAACAAATCATCTGACTTGTACTCATTGACCTTAATGGTCTGCTGTTTGTCTGACAGGGTGTTCCCAAACCCACAGTGCAAAAAGTGCTGCAGGCTCTGGAGGAAAAAAGACCCAAGTGGACGAACATGCAGCTGCAGAAGGCCCGCAAGCTCTGCTCAGACAGGTGAGAGATCAACTGCAGGGATTTAGCAAGAGGTCGAGTTCAGAATGGTATTGATGTAGTTTAGATTACTGTTTCCATGCTATCCATCATTAGTCTCAATTGGTATTGATTATTCATGTTTTAAAAAATGAGGTATCATTTTATTCTGATTATTTTGATCGTAAAAACAGCTTTTTATAAAGTGAATTTCCAAGTAGATAATTTTAGTGATTTATCAATAGTAAGAGGGTTGAGGGCTGGTAGGCTGATGAAGGAGGTGGTTCAAACTGATCAAACTGACTGATGGCGTAGTCAGCTACTTGACATTCAACACAGATACTGAATAAAACAATGAAAAAGAACACAGCTTAGATATGCTTTTTTTAATTGAGCATTCAAATTCTGATGTATCGCATCATCGAGATCATTTTTCACTGAAAAGCTCCATGAGTGAGATCAATGGATCTCAGATGTGTTTGTTGTGGTAAGTGATGGACGTGTCGTCTGACTGTGCGGACTGCCGGCTGGAGTGATGGGAAAAACAGCTTTCACTTTGGTCTGATCCGTTGACCTTTTGGCTCGCCGTTTTGTAGCTCGTTCCCAGAAACCGCGCCTCCGGTCGCTCGCTTCATCATAACAAACTCTGGATGCATCCATCCTCATAAAAAGGTGATTCAGCGCTGTAACACAACATGTACAATTAAAAAAAAAAAAAAAAAGAGTTAAATAAATAAAAACACTGATGGCCAGTTCTAGGAAATGCTGTCTGTTTCAGTGACAGGAAGAAGGGACGAGATGGAGGGGGGGTAAAAAAAAGAGATGGGGGTGGCGGAGGGTTGGGGAGGGGGTTGAGTGGAAAAGTGAAAGAAGAGTGATTATGTATCACCTGTCGGAGGCATTCAGTGGGATCATTACTATTCATTAAACTAACCTTCACAGGGAAGTGACGCCTGGCTTGTAAACAATCAGAATACAGTGTCAGAGAGAGAGAGAGGGAGAGAGAGGGGTGTAATAACTCCAAAAACAACAGGCACTCAACTCACTGGCGCACACACACACACACACAGAGTAAACCCATCGACAAAGAACATTTGCCCCCTTGCGAGCCCTCCCACCTCTGTTCCCTCATCCCACTTTCCCTCCTTCCTTTCCCAACTGCAACCCCCTCCCCACGCCACCCACCTTGTCTTTGCAAAGTAATTTGTAGAGGAGAAGATTATTGTTCTCCATCATGGTGACCCTGGCTGGGCTGACGGGATGCATACACAGATGAAGATGAATGCAGTTATTCCTTGGCGGAGGTCTGCCTCTTTCAGGGCACATTGGCCCTAATGACATGATTGATAGGCTGTCCCAAATCCGGAGGGGCCCTCATTAATCACCCCGCTGACTGAATCCAATCATCTGCTTCACCTGCACAGTGATGGACAGGAAAGGATACAGCGCAGGTGCTGACACGGATGCACAGCCACCGTCGCCGCCGACAAACACCACCGCCGGGCCGCCAGGCAAAAAAACGAATGAGGGGGATATGTACGCGGACGAGAGGGGGACTCCTCTTCCTTTGCCACTCTCAATGTCAAGCAGCCAATGGCTGGCTGACAGGCGACACCGTTTCTGCCACCTTATAATTACAAAGGGGAAGAGAGAGAGAGAGGGAGAACAATGACAGGAAGTGTATGTGAAGGAGAGGGTTTGATGGACGGTAGTGTGATATCCATCCATACAGGAAGGGCAGGAAAATGATGCGGGCGTCTGCCAGGGTTGGGGGCCGTACATGCGTGAGGACCTTGACACACAATTACACACACACACATACACGCTTAAGAACACACACACCAATCACTTTTAGTGCACCGGCATCCTTCGGTCAAAATTCCCCCCATGTATCTCATGAATGGTAATGAAAACAGTGAAAATTATTTTGCTATCTAACCCTCAATAATTTGTATTTCTCACTCACGGTTTTCAGAATGTTTAGTGGAGCAAATAGATATTTCTTTCCTTGCCAAGAATTGCATTTTAAGTTCATTTGCCCTCTGGAGTAAATGGTTTCTCTAAAAAATCATTAACTCTAAACTCAGGAGTCATGTTTCAGTTAATTTTCTTGTGTATAGCAAATACCAAATTCTACCCCCAATTCTTCTCCAAACTAGAAAATACCTCCTCAGCCAGAGGTGGTATAGAGATACAAGCTGACACCCTCCCTCTTCCTGTTTCCTTTCCTTTCTCTGTCTTTGTGTTTACTCTCCCATCTCCTCCTTTTCCCATCTCTGTTCCTCTCTCAGTGTATTTGAGCGAGGAAAGGAAAGCGGAGTCGCTGCGGCTGAACTGACTGAGCAGAAAATAGGCCTGATGCTGCTGGAGGTCTGCCACAAAGCAGGTGGCAGCGACTACCTGAGGCAGATCTATCACATCATCCAAGGCAATGAGGTAGGGAAGCACTCCCTCTCCCCAGCAATTAGGTGGCTGCTGGCCTGAGGCCGCAGGCTGTTCAGGAGGGGGAGACGGAGGGAAGGGGGCTGCTGCTCGTGTGCAGTCTGCTTGTTCTGATCTTCTGTTGTTCAGGTGACCTCCAGGGTGCAAACCTACAGTGATTTCCTGTGTTATACGCTCACCACACGTAGAGGAGAGGGAGCCACGTGGAGTTACCATATTCAGTATAGAACGCTTTGGTGGAGATCTGAGTGAGAAAGAGCAGTGGTTCTTTAAAAAAAAAAAGTAGATGTTAAACTCACTTCAGAGGAAAAAAAGTTTAGCAGAATGAAAAGTAGAAGTTCTCTAGAAAATACCCAAGTTAATTGAAGTAAATATACCGTATATACATAGAGAGTTTAGTGATATTTCCCCCTTAAGTACACAGTGGGTAAAACAAGTGCTTTAAAGTGAAAGTGGAATCTCAAAAAAAAAGTTATGTACAGAAACTCAAGTTGTTTTAACCGGTTCCATAACACCTCTTTAGGTAGGCCTGTTGGCATTTCTTCTTTATTGAAAATCAAACTGAAACATCCTCCACCTACAGCACATGTACCTTTTTAAACAGCCTCCTGCCACCGTATATCAAAAAGACACCAACATATGCTACTCTATACACTGCACACTGAATCACATGTACCTATGGATTATTAATTATAGAATGAGGCTGGCAATATTCTGTATTTTTGTTACTGTCAACAAATTCCGTTAAAAGACCAACACCAGCAGTGTATTAGTCCGTTTCTCAATACTTCCCCACCCTGTCTGTGACATTCAGGCACAAACGTTCCTACTGAGGACATAACTCTTTTCAAAAAGGTGATGAATATTAGGGGTGTAGCGATACATCGATCCGGATCGATATATCGATTCAGTGATCACCTGATCCAATATCATCGCTGCAAAGTGAAAATATCAATACATATCATCTTTAAGATATGCATTTATTTTGAAATTCCCACTTTATATTTACTCTTTTTTATTAAAAAGAGTACATTGTTTTTCATTTAAATGTCTGGATGAGCCCAGTAATAACATTGTCTAATCACATTTTAGCAGCTTTTTGTGAGTTGATATAAATGTAACTGATTGTGTAAAATGGGATTATGATTTTGTCTCATATTGATCACTGGCCCCTGAATTGAATCAAATCGAAATTGTATCATGGCAGACTTTGTGATATCAGCCAATATCACATAGTCGTCCAAAGAATAAATATAAAATATTATATTGTGATGATTTACACCCCTAATAAATATACAGTATACTTTCATTTTTTGGAAAGGATAAATAATTTTGTAAAACAGGTGGACTCTGTAATTTCATCTGCGGAGCTGGTGCTCTACTGAGTGCTTATGGCAGCAGGATGTGTATGTGGGATGTATTACAAAATAAACTACAACACCCATGTCTATTGTAATGAAGGAACATGTCACTTAGTGCAACGGTGTGGCTCACTAATATGTTTTTAATTAATAGTTTTTTGGATAACAGCAGTGCTCTATGGCACATAGAAATAAACTATATCAGGCTTTGGCTACGCAGATAATTCTTGTTAGTGGAAATAAATTAATTGTTGATTTTGTTCTTTTCATGGCGTTTGTTGATATTGAGAAAAATATATAATATTATAACCAGACTTATCATTTAAGAGGCATAAAGCTTAATTATCTTTGAAGAGGAAATTGCAGAATGCTATCAGAATGCGTTCCAAAAAAAAATAATACATAGTGAAAAGTCCTCAAATGTTAAGTCAATGAAACTAAAACAAAGTGTACCTTCAATGATCATCACAGCAGCGCATATACAGGTATAGGTGCAGTAATAGAGTAGTCTAAAGAGCGAGGGGAAGCTGCGTTTGTGATTCTTACAGACACGCTCCTCCTATAGACTCTCCATTAGGACGCAGCGTGGAGTAACACAAACATAAGCACCACATACATTATGCTGCTGTTGATGGGATCCGTGAACAGCTATAACTCTGCGTAGCAATTTAATAGAATGTGAATGGGATTCCCAAGTAGACTCTGAGTTACCCTCCTGCCAGTTCGAGCATCTCCACCTTCCCAAGGTCGAGGCAAGAACACGCAGGTCAGGGACACACCGGGCTGCCGGTGAGGTGGAGGGAAAGGAAGTTCAGAGGCCATGTCAAGCTGACGGATGGGAATATAGTGAATTCACACCGGGATGCCCATGTACACACACCCACAGACGTACACACACTCATTACTTTATACTGTACTTCTTGCAAGACACCTGTACTAAGCAACCACAGCAAAGGTTACAAAAACAAAAGTGTTCTTGTGTCCTGAAAACCCTTCTGTTTCTCTGCATCTACACACATTATCTATATACGGTATGTTCTGTGTTTTCATTACTCTGTTTCTGAACAGCTCTGATTAATTATACTTTTATGAGGCTGATTAATTAGAAATACGTGGATGGAGAACATTACTATGCTTGTCTGGAAAAAAAGTGCCTATAATAAAGTCTGAACTTGATTATTTTATCAGTCAAAGTGGAGTCAGTGAATGCAAACTTTCAAAAGTGCATTATCATTATCACAAGGGAAAAATTAGTATTGCAATAGTAAAAAATGTCAATACAAATGTCAGTAAATTGCTGCTATGTGCTGAATGTCCTTGAGTAGGCTCCGTTGCTCTTTCAGTTTGAGGAAGTTTCTTGTAAATACGTTTTTGACCTCTCTCTGTGTTGCTCTTAGTTTGTCAGCCTTTTTCTTTACAGAATATATTCTGTCAGTCTTGTCAGTCATAAGATGTCTTTTTCAACCTTCCTCCTCTCTGCCTGTCTTGTGTTTTGGCCCTCTCTCTCTCCCCTCCCGTGTTGGATACAGGAACTATTGATGTTTAAACTAAGTGGAAGCAGCACAAACTCGTCCAGTAATCCTCCTCACTTGGTGAACTTTGACCTTGGCTCTGAGAGTCATGCGGACACTGCCGGTTTCAACCCTCTCCACCGATTTGACCACGTTGGCAACAAGAAGCTGGATCAGGTTCGTCAAGCATTTTTAGGTCATTATTACAGCTTATTTTGGTAGCAAATCGTGTATTTATTTTAGCTCTATGAAATGTCTTTGATATTCTCCTGATTATCGGAGCTTCTTCATGTTTCTACACTTTGTACTGTGTGGGTGTACTTGTGATGTGCAGGGCGGCGTTGTTTCAACTTCCTCCCAAGGCCAGAAGCTTAATGTTGAAGGTTAGGAGCTGTTTGAGTCTCTAGTGAACTGGATACTGTGGCAATCTCTGAAGTTGTCAGGTCTTTCTGGGGCTTGGCTTTCCTATTCTCCATAGGTCGCTGCCTTTTCCAGGCACGAGTTTTAGGCTGGCAGGAAGAAAAGAACACTGAAAAGGTGAAAAGATGAGGGAAGATTTCTTTTTTCATAAAAGACTGAGTAATGTTGAAGGAGAGCGCAGTCTTAAAGTGCACTTCTTTGGGGGCTTTGAACCATGTACCCTCTTACCCCGAATCCCCAGGAGTGCCACCGTGATGTTCAGTTAATTGTTAGATTTTTTTTCTCCTTTAAGGGAATAACTCTAGCTACAGGTAGTTTAACTCAACGTGAGAGTTTTTCTCTCCTACTATCAAGGGAAATACTGCCGATATCACACAAAACAATCAACAGAAGCTAGTATTTCCTAAAGACAGGCTTGTGTGTGTCTTTTTACTTTTTAAAAAATGGATTAGATGTACTTATACACACATTACATCCCTTGTAATGTAGCTGTGTCGCCGCTATTGTTTCTCAAGAACAGACACGTTTTAATCCTGAGACTTGGCCTGTTTTCGGCTTATCACAGGAGGCTGAATAGCTTTGCATAGAAACACCCTATTAAGAGAATGATTAAAATGCCTTCTCCGCTTCAGGTGCCTGTGTTGTTTGTCAAATAAAATGGAGGGTGGAGGGGGGAGAGAAAAAAAAGTTACATCCATCAATCACCTATGAGGAAGGAGCAGAGGAGGGGGGGGGGATAGATGGATGGAGGGAACGAGTGGAGTTCTCTTCCTTTTGTCAATAAAACTCAGCCTGGAGTTAAGAGTGACATTTTGGCAATCAAAGCAATCTGATTTTTATTTGCTTTCCCAATATGGTGCTAGTGCCAAGTGTGTTTGTGTGTGTGTTTACAAAAAAGAGAGAGAGATGGGGAGAGAGAGAGAGAGAAGGAGAAAGGGGGGTTGGCGGGGTGCCATTGAAGATGGTAAGAAGAAAAAAAACAAGCCAAGCAGTCACAAGAGTAACGACTCCCTCCCAAAATTGATTTATCTTTCTATAAATGATGGCTACATCCCCCCAAATGGATTTATAAATTAATTGCTGTCTTATTGGAATAAAAACCTTCTTGTGCGGACATGATTGATCGCCCGGTGTCGGTAGCCCGCGCTGGGGACCCCCCTCCTCCTTTGTTAGTGGGTCCCAGCTGGAGCGGTAATGCACTGATGGTATTAACCCTGATTAATAACTAACAATACGCTATCCTCATACATCAACAGAGTGCAGTGGTCGGCTGGGCGTGGGACTGGCCGAGGCTGCTGCCAGCCTATCAGGGCATGAGTCGGGTCACCTTCAAAACTCTGCTGGCCAACAGGTAAAACACTGATTTCACTTGTTACAGACACACTCTGACAGCTGTGTGTGTGTGTGCGTGCACATGCAAATGCAAGAGCTTTTGTGTTTTCATGTTTTTATTATGATCCTCACAGGTGTTTTTTTGAGCAGTCTTTTCATGAAATAAAAGCCGCGCTCCACAGAGGCATGTGCTGCATCATGCAGTGTCTTTACCTGTACAAAATGAGCCGTTCACTTGGGACTCCGGAGGAAAGTTTCCCCTCCACCCCCCGAAATCCCTGTTTGACTTAACTTCGGCATAAGCTCCAGTCACTGGGGATCGTATAGCCTCTTCATCAGAGTTTCAAACTTCCACTTTGTTCAAAGGGCAAGGGCTCCTGTGGCTTCCACAATGGAGGCTTGGAAAAAGGATATTGGAGTGCTATAACATCCTGTGTGTGTTGAATCATGGGATCCTCTCTTTGTTAATGCACATGTGTGGCTGACTATTCTGCATGAACAGAATGTTTTTCAGTAATTGCGTTACTCTTTGGGTACTTTTCAGGCCTTTAAAACAACCAGAAAGGTAGTTTGAGATGGAAAAAAAAGCGGCTAGCTCAGATCTTAGTGTCATCTGATTGAAGAGTTTTTCGTCCACCACTCCTGTCCCATCCTCCCCCTCCTCTCCTGCTCTGCTCTGCAATGGGCATAAATATTTATGTAGGTATGTGACACATATTAGATGGCAATACTTCAGGCTGTTCCCCGCTCTCCATTCACAGCTGTCACGCTGCCAGCTATCGGGGAGCCACGGGGCTACTGCACCTTGTCTCCACGCCTATACGCCCAATCCATTCTAAATCACCGCCATTGTAACACACACACACACCTTTCTAACAAAGGGCACGCTCTGCATCTGCCAAGGACACAGGTCTAATAAGGGTGAAGTACGCGGCGCTGTGCTGTGCTGTGACGAGCTTTGTCGCCTTCGTGCCTCCACCCCCTCTTCCCACACACACACACACACACTCCATTCTTCCTCCCCTTATTTGCTGCTTTGTTGCATGTTAAAACAGATACTGTCATTGCTTGACTGAGCCAAATTAGTGTTGGGGCATACATGAATAGAAACTGAATGAAGTGGATATGAAGTCAGATAGGAAGAGAGAGAGAGAGAAAAAAGAGATTGGATGCATTTTGAGTGACACGGAAAGAGAGAGAAGTCGATACTGACAAGGAAGGAAGGATGGGAGTGGGAGGGGGGTAAAGGTTATATAATTCACCCTAATCTCACAGTATCAAAGTGGCTGAGATTCTGCCATTTGCCTCATTAGCCTCTCTTTGTTGGGCCAGAGGAGCAGATTTCATGGAGGATTTTGGAGAATGGCTTTGGTTCTGCCTGAGACGCTCGCACAGAGCAGGAAGTTAGTTTCACGGCTGGCGACATGTAAGCTGTCAAAGTTTTCCTCAGATCCATCTCCGACTCAAAAAAAAAAGATCTCTCGAGCTATAGAAGACCATTCTCGGGATAAGCGCACTGATGTCGGATCCACTGATCCATTTGTTAGTGCAGATAAGGATAATGCTTTCTGCATAACCGCAGACTGAAGTGCCCTCGGCTGTTTTCACAGAGGCTTCGCAACAATTACTCTTTCGCTCCCTCCAGTCGCCGGACAAACCAGAGGATACAATCTCACACTCTTGACAATGTGAATAGTAACGACACTGTCTCATACTGAATAAAAACACCTATCACTGTGACCTTGTGATGTTCTGTGTTTCCTGTCTTATGAGTTTTAGTCTCCTTGAATGACTTCCCTTCCCCGTACACAGCCAATATATTTTTTTTCGCTCCCTTGACTGTGTGAGTTAGCAGCGTGGCCCATTGGCCTCCTATATATTGTTACAGTGGCAGGACAGTTATTGTGCCCAGGGTTTATATCACATTCTAATGGAGCAAGGCTATGAGTTAAGGGCGCTAGGCTTTTACACCGGGGCTGTTAAATCACTGTTCAGATGACTTCATTAGCAGAGCAGGACACATGCTGAGACACTTGCGCCTGCACACACACACACACACACACACACACGCATACACACACACAAACACACACATACACACACATACAGAGACTTTCGCCCTGCTACCTTGACGGTGTAGCCAGACAGGAGGGAGAGTGGATTTATACAGGTGTGTGTGTCCTTCTTTGTCACCTGTCACTTTGGCTCCCTCAGCACGATGGCTCATCCATCATCTGCAGATTGAGCTTTTCAGCAGAAACCAGACTGATTAATACTACCCGAGGACCCCCAGGGTTGACTGGCTGACTGGCTGACCTGGCTCCCTGGCAGGCTGCAAGTTTGAATGGATAGATGGACGACTTGTGGGTGGGCTTAACTTTTTAGCCTGCTTATTTGCTGGCTAAATGGCTGCCTAAATGGTGGACTACCTTAGTTAGGTGCTGACTGATTAGTGCAGAAGCAGTGATTAGTGGAATAGTTTAGGTGGATTAGTGACAGGCTGAAAGGTATTTTGACTGAATGGTTAGGAGGCTGACTAGCCTGTTGGCCTTTTTTGATAAATGGCAGGTCTGGAAAATGGATTGATGGATAGATGATGGACTGACTGACTGACTGGGAGGATAACCGGTTGACTGAAAGCCAGTCTGAGGCTCCCAGCCCAGTTTTACCCACATCAGCCGGTCCTATACAGAATCTGTAATTGTATCTACACAGTCTTTTATTCCTTCCAAATTTCCATAGACTTTTTGTTTCCTCTCCTCTTACACATTTGTTTTCATAACTCCATCTTAATCATCTTAACCATAGACTGTATATAAAGATGAACGACATGACAGCTCTACAAAAGTGAAGCTAAAACATCTGGATCGCTGACAAGCTGCGGCCGCGCTCGGCTCGCGATTGGTCCTGGCAGGTGGCCTCGATACCGCGGCTCCACTGCCCGATCACTACTGCGCAGACTCTGGCTCCAAATTACGTCAAAATCTCAAGATGGCATCTCCCGTATCTGGGATATTTTGGCTTCACTTCCGTACAGAGGGAGGAAGTGGAGACGCGTCGTCCTTCTTCATATACAGTCTATGGTCTTAACACAATCTTTCTAGACTTAATTCATGTCACTTAGCTCACTGGTTCCCAACCTGGGGGTCCTGACCCCTACGAGGGGTCACTAAAGCTTCACAAGGGGTCATGAGGGGTTTAAGGGGGTTTAAGAAAACTTATAAAAAAAAAATAGTTGGCCTATACCTCAGCATAATAAATGTTGTTATCTTTAAAGTTTAGATTGTTATTTAAGATGTAAACTTGAAAAAAAGAGAGAGCCTTCTCTCTCTCTGCTAAACAGCCTCGTCTTGCATCAGAAAAGAACACAGTTAAAACAGACAAAGAGCTAATAGAACACTGGCCGAGCGTCAGGGAGAAGAAAACACTGAATTTGTCAAAAAAGAAGCTCATTAAATATGTATGATTGTTCAAATTTAAAACAAAAAAAACATAATAAAGAGAATTGTATTAAAAGCTCCTAAAAGTTTTACACAAACTTCCTGCAGTTATTGCGTTCTCCATTTGGGTTAATTGTAAATCTTTTCAGTTTCTCTGTACTGTTATTGTTATGCATTGAATATAATGTGAAATATCTATAAGATATATCACTTAGTCAGGGGTTGTCAGGGTACCTTGGGAAAAATGTTGGAACCACTTAGCCTCTATACACCATTGTACAGTTGACTAATGAAAGAGTTATACTGCAGTAACACCACATCGTATAGCATTCAATAATCAAGGTCCATGACAGACCTCAATAGGACTGATATCACCCATCCTGATGTGTATTCACTCAGTTCTTTTATCGTGAGTCTAACAGCTTTAAAGCAAGGCTCTTTTATGAGATGCCGGAATCAATGACATTACATACGCAGGTTAAATATACGCTTGACGTTTCACCTTGAACAGGTTGCGCACCGAGGGTTTTGTGTTAATTGTCATGATCTACGGATTGAAATGTGTCCGCATTGTCTCACTCTTTGACTTCCAAGTATGAGCCTTCATTCGCTGTAGAAGCATAGAGTCAAAGTGCTAAGTGATTCAACTGATACAGAATAGTTTCTCTTCAACTAGCGATCTATGGATAACTCATCTGCTTTGCCCTTGGTTACCCTTTGAAATCCTCTTTTCTTTAGTGAACACTTGTAAGTCTATCAGCGCATACTTTAGTACGGTGACAGTGAAAAGCAACACAACCTCTACGTACTGTAGGTTGGAATTAATGGCAGCAATGCTGGCCCTTTCTCTTTCTTATTCTAACTCTCATTGTGTCACAACGCCTTCATCAACCCTGAGTCTTTTCTGTCATTTTTCTTTTCCATCCGAGCAAAATAAAGCAAATCTCTGAAAGAAGTGAGGAGTATTGCCACAGAAGAAAGTCACATTTTAACTGTCATCTGCCAAGGTGACTTTTCGAGACACTTTCCTTGTGTCTGTATGTCAGAGAAGGTCCTCTGACCTGGTTGATAAGGGGTGGCCAAGTATGAGGGATGAAGCTTGATGTGTCACAGGGCGGCTCCTCCACTCCATCATAAGGACCTAATATCCTCCAAGGACATTCATGCTTACATCTACGACGCTGGTCCACCGCTCCAGGTACCGTCTCCTAGAACCAACACTTCATACATTGGCCAGCAAATAGTAGATATGCTGTGTCTTGTGCTATCTTTACAGCTAACGCTCTAAGTAAGCACTCGTTCACGCAATTTAATTTCACACGTTGACAATAAGAGAGTACTAGCAGCATTGACCCACAGATTTGGTACCTTAATATGGTAAGCTACACTGTAACTACTGAACACTAAAGCATTTCCCCCGCATTGTCTCATTGTTGCCGTTACCCCTCAGGTCCATAACAATAGCAGTTTGTGGAAAAATGCCAGTCTGTGGCATTCTCTTGCTTGAGCGGCTCCTTAAATTGCAGCGATAGACGCTTGTGCTTTCAGGAAGTGGGCAATCGCCATCTGTTCCCGGGCTCTGCCATATGGCGGGCCTTTTTCTCGGGGAATAAAATAAAAACAAATATGTCAGAATGTTCGTCTTCCTCCACGGACGCTGATCAACCTGGGGAGAAGCTGGATCTCAGTGTGTCTGGATTAATGGTCTTACTTTACGCTTCAGGGAATGAGGGGAGTGTGTGCTTGTGGTTGGTGGGGCTTTGTATGTGTGTGAGTGTGTGTGTGTGTGTGAATACATGAGCATGCCTGTGCGAGGGTATGCACACGCTAATGCACATTTATGTACCTGGAAGTATTTCTGCAATCATTTATCTGACTTAAAGGGGCGATGTTACCGTACCATTTGGAGCAGTTGGTTGCCCTAGTCTTGGAAGCATTAAACAACGCAGGAGGAAAAGAGCTTCAAGGTTAGCCGGAGTGACATCTCATGGCTGCCGCTGCCAAAGAAACAAGAAGAAACGCTCTCAAGCCATCATCAGGCTCTCCGTCTTGCGAGGCCAGGAATTCAAAAGACTTGTCACTTTTGAAAATCAGGAGAGTGTGATGTGTCATTGAGGAAGGGCTTCTTTCTTCTCTCGTCGATCCCCTTGTGTGTGTCCCCTCCGCTGACTGACAGCTAGGGATGGGAGTTTGTGTTGGTGGAGACAGAATACATCTTTTGTCTGCTTGGTTATACATGGTGTGTTTTGTCTTCGCTACCCCTGGACAGCGCTGACACATTGAGGTTTTCATTAGCCGTAAGCAGGTGGCGGAGGAGCTTGTGCGCACGAGTCTGTTTCCAAAGCCTGCCCGCGTGCATCTGCACTGCACCAACTTGTATACTGTATGCATATCATGGAGGGCATACATGTGTCCGCCTGCGTGTGTGTGAACGTTCGCTCTTGTATTTCTGTGTGAGTGTGTGATATTTGGAGGTTTGCTCCAAAGGCGAATAAATCAGTGATGCCTGGGATAAGGCCGTGGCCCCTCCTCAAACTGCACAGACAAGCTGAGAGGCTCATTAATCAAACGGCCAGTCACAGATGTGATGGCTTCCACACAAACCGCCAGCAGACTGTGAAAGTCACATCCAACAGAGTCAACTGTCAGCCAGGCAGGCAAGCCGGCCGCACTTTTCCTCTCTCTCCCCCCCTCTCTCTTTCCCCTCTGTTGTATTCATCTCTCAGTCTCCCTTTACCTCTTCTCACCTCCAGCGTGATGCCTCGGTGTGATACATCTGAAATATTTGTCTTGTCCCTCTAAAAACGATCTGGAGGGTCGAGGCAAATCTATCTTCTCGGAGAGTGGTCATGGTCAAACCATTCTAGAGACACGAAGCATCCGTCATTACTGCACACTGCTCTGTTCTCTGTGGTCACAGCAGACTATACTATGTCGTGCAACACGGTTGAACAATATATTTTCCAACCTCGGCTATCCAGAATCTTTTGTAACCTAAATAAATCCCAGGTCAATACATACTGTTCACTGTGTCCCGCTCTAAGTGTATATGCTGACAAAGTAAGAACTTATTCACCTGTAATTTCCACTGTACAGAGCATTCAGGGCTACATTCAGGAGTAAAATGTGCATGCCTCCTTCATGGATATGCAGCCGTGTGTAAATGAGTTTTCCCATCTATTTCTGGTTATTATATCACACATCATATTCCAACCATTTCACTGCTGCAATCTCCACTCCCAAAGGGTTTGAATTGGTTACAATTGTTAACAACGGTTACAATAATATCACTATTCACTGACAGGATTGTCGGTGCACAGTGCTTACGCCACGAGGCAAGCTTCTCAACGGGATTATCTGGTTATCCCTCGTGCTTTTGTGAACTTTCTGCAGTTTCACCTGACCTCCTTTTCAAAGATATTGTGATTTTGGATAATTTCATAACATAAATAGCAACCTCCCGTGATTGTTCCAGCTTCCGATCGTGGATGGATAAATAGTTGGAGAGACTGTGTAACACCAGAGCTAAATGAAAATACCACTTAATCTACTGCAAAGCCCTCCGAGGATGGAGAGGGATGCTGGATGGAACGGGGACAAAACAAAGCCAACCGTTCCTGATTAAAAATGGCAAGTCCCAAGGCTTCCCAAATACACTGGGGTATTTTAATGGTACAAATATAAAGACAGTGCTCCACGAGTCAATAGAAAGCTATGCTTTTGTCTTTGGCGTGTGTAATGGCGGTGGAGGGGAGGAATTTATGTTGTTACGACGCCAGGAGTTTGAGGATGACACCAGTTGGAGCATCACAAAGCGGAATTACTCTCTTGCAAGATCACTGTTTGCTACACAGACATCATGAGCAGCTATTTAAACCAGGTTTTTATAAATATGAGCCATGATTCAGCAACTTTATGTCCTATTTAACACTTTTTTTTTTTTTGTGAAAATGAGAAGGAAAATTAATGACAACCCGGCTAGCAGCATGTTTGTCTGACCACGTGAAGGAAGGTTTATGTTGATGTTAGTGGATTGAGATCTCTGGCTACCATCTCTTGTACCTCTTACTCAAAATGACGTGTGTCTCAAGAGAATGCAGATTGAGCCTTGCCACATTACATTGAGTGAAATTATAGACTGTCATTATGAGCCTTGTGCAGTTGTATATAATCAATATCACTGCAATACACAAACAAACACAAACACAAACCACAAACACGAAAGCGTTCACTGAGACACTTTGCACTTGTTAGTTTCAGGTATTTTGTTTCCACGCCTAACTTTGGGAACTTTGTGGAAACTTTTGCTCAGAAAATCTAGTCTGTCCACTGGGTATTTGTTTTTTGTCAGCTCTGTCAGCAAAATAATTCCATATTTTGCCCCTGGAACCAGTTTTGTCAACCATTTAAGACGGACTGGGACTCAGTTCAAGACACGATGGACTGTTTGACGCTGTTGCCATGTTTCCTGCTGATTTACTGAGTTGACTTTTTAGCTGACTGCAGCAGTCCATTGTCAAGAGCCAGACTGTGACCGTCTGTTCCAGTCCATCATATTCTCACTATTCTAGTCCGTGTGCCATCTTTATTCAGACCCTCTGGAGGTGACGCCGAGTTAGGCTCCTAGCTTGCAGCATGTTTGATTGTTTGATGAGCGTATTGAAGGATTATACTGTAAAAACCAATGATGACATTTGTGTTTACTGAGTCAATACTGCAGTCAAGAAGAGCTGTGCTGCATATCAGTCATACAGTAATAGTAGTGGTGTTGATATTGCTAACGATTGAGTGAGTAACAGTAGTTTAAAACATACAAAGACAATTGTAAATGTGTATTTGCATATGTGTGTGTGCTGATGCACCATTGTAGCACAGGTTGGAGAGATCATCCCTTTGCAAAAAAGTGTAATTTAGTTTCTGCCAAATATCACGTTCAAGACAATGTAAGTCACTCTCTAAAGGGCATCATGCAGCTAAAAGCCTAAACCATAACGTCTGTGTGTGTGTGTGCACGCTCCTGTGTGAACGCGTGTGAGGGCGAGGGTTTGTTTTGGTGGTGCATCACGAGGTTGTATCCTGTCGCCAGGCTCATTAGCCCGTCGGCAGCGCCCGGGCCGCCCCAGCCAATCGCTGCTCTCCGCGCGGCTCTGCCATTTGCATGTGGTCCAGGAAGAGATAATTAGAGGGATCTCTGCCTGTCACTGTTAATCTGGGACTTAGTGAAGGGCTGTGACGCCGACATGCTGATGGACTGACACACACACACACACACTTGCGCAGGGCAGCATCATACACACATTGGCATCAGATACACACACACAAACGGCAAACGCAGTATACCTGCAGTCTTTATTAACTCTTTCTTTTTGACCTGTGATGGATACAGTTGTCTTTTTCTCCTATCTCCAATACCGCAGCATATTACACTAAAATAAATCAGAGCTCCTTCTCTGTTGGTATGTGAATGATAGCATGTTGACTCAGTGGCTGTTTACACCAGTTGTACTATGCTGTTGACACAGGTTTTAGATCCCTGTTCAGATAGACTGTGCGCTTGTTGCTTCCCAAACAGGCAGAATGCTCGGTAAGCCTTTTGAACAAGCCCAGCTGTCAGCCCTATATACTTTCACACACACACACACACACATCCGAACAAACATGTACATGTGCTCATGCGCTGGCACGTCCCCAGCCACGCACACACACACAAATGCCGAAAAAACACACAAACATCGCTCACACATCGCTGATTGGCAGGCCTCCTGTTTTCCCATAATTCCGACTGATTTATCCAATCAATCTCACTTGGAGGGCTGCTAAAGCGTTGAGTAATATTAAGAGTAGAACATGCGACAATTAAAACATCCTTCAGGTAATTACAGAGCTGGTTTAGCAGCAAACAACTGAGGCATTTTATACATTCAGCATGTTGTGTTTTATTTGTACCTGTTTGATAGCTAATCGGAGGAAACGAGGTACATCTGTGAACGTTACCGCCTTTAATGCACATGTCGCACATTATGTAAAATATCATATCATTAGCTGAATGTGTCTATGCAAATATTGATCCTGTTCACCTAATTTAATATCAGAGACAGTGTCTCATCCTGTACAAGAAAATCCTGTGTAAAAGGCTTGTCACTGCAAAGCCTATTTTCCACCCAAATGACAGCTAGTCCTCTTTGCACACTGTGGGACTGTTTAATGGTGCATGTTGAGAGAGAGGGCGAGCGCCGTCGCTGACCTCACCCGTCCTGCTCTGTGACCCCGTGTCACCACTGATGACACATAATAGTTGACACTTGACTTTAGGGGCTCTTTAAGTGCCAAGAGTGCCCCAGGCCCTGGATTCATATTCTAATGCGGTCATCTTCTGCGCCTCCTGCACCTTTCATCCAGGAGCTCTCTCTACACTTGTTTCCACTTTTTCTTCACCTTTCTTCATCACTCTCTCTTTCTTTCTTTGTCTTGTGTCACAGACGAAAACACACACGCAATCCCGCACACACATACGCACTAACACTGAGACCTACTCAGACACGCTTTCGCTGAATTGAAATAGCCTGTCCCGCCCTCCTGCCCCTGTGCCATTACAGGTAAGCACAGAGGTGCACTTGTCTTGACACTTGTCTTGACAAATCTATAGACAGCCAGAGCGACCACTCCAGCTGAAATCAACCCTCTGTTTTCATCCTCTCCTCTCCTCTCCTCTCCTCAGCAGTATCCTCTTTTATCCATACATGCATGTCTTGCTTTTATTTTATTTTATTTTATTTGAGTATTGTTTAGATTATAATGACTCTGATTCAGATTGTGCTTATCAATTCCTATCAATTAGAATCAAATCCTCAATTCTAATTTGAACAAACAGTATAATTTGAGTTGGCAAAAAAGATTTAGACAGCCATTTAAACATGTAAACTGTAAATTACAAGGTATTCTGTGAGAAGAATGTAATACACCATGCTCAAGGTGAGTGACGACAGTTGGATGAACCAGCATTAGCTAATAGGGAATTATGCCCAAAACCATTGCACCATGCTGCAATAAATGATTTACCATGCCAAACTGACTAACTCTCTCTTGCATGATATCATTTCCATTACATTTTTCTGTATCACTACGGTTTTATGCAAAGCTTAGTGACAACAGTAGCCGCATTAAGCAGATTAAACAAATGCATTGACGATTGTGGAACCTGTGACAGATGGAAGCACACTAAGTCCAAACTTCATTTTCAGGAATCCAAAAGCACATTCTTAAAGGTGCTCTATACAATATCTAACAACGATTTGCTATGTAAAGATATAGAGGAGTAATGTCTACCTGAGCAGAGAATGAAGTCACTCTCCCTCTGTGTGTGTTGTAATCCGAGCTTCTCCTCGCTTTGTTGCCATAGCTGGGCCGGCCGTGCATACTTTTAGTGCAATTTTGTGCATGTGAACACTGCAAAGAACGTGAATTGCCAAGAAGTGAGAGTCAATTGTTCGTTCCCTTGCAACATCAGGACCCAGCAGCAAAGCTATGCCTCCGCCAACATGACCTGTGATGAACAATACAATATTATAAATATAATAAGCGTTCTCAGTCAAATATGGCGGCAGCGGCTGAGACAAAACACAGGAGTTTTGTCTCTTTCCCTCTATACTCTTTACCCACTGGCTAGCTCACGGCCACCGCACTGCACTGCTCTCATACGGCACTCACAGCTGATAACGCCGCTCCGACTGACGCCGCCGTTGCGGAAGCATAGCACCCACCCTCTGGTTCCCCCCCCCACATGTTAGCTCTGTCAGCAGTGTGGCCGTTGTTTTCACTGTTAGCACTGCACTGCCGGCTGAGCTGTCTCCATGTTGAGAGCCATGCGGAGGCAATAGAAATGATCCCAATCACGCATTTAGCACCTTTAACAAATCCCCAGTAATTATGAATTTAAACCCAATTCAGACTAAGTTCTTGATGCCCAGCTTTAATTATACTCTAAGCGAGCAAGATCAGCATGAGCTGTACATGTGGTGACCAGGTAGGGCTGTTTATCAGTGGCAAATGCTAAGTGTGTGCTTGCACTCTCCCTTCCCCTTGCCCCCCACTCTGTGTTTCCCCCACCTTTTGCCTATTTTTTACTCGATGTATCTTTCAACTCTTTCTCCTTTTACCTGCTCCGGCTCCCCCCTCTCTCCTATCTTTCTCAGAGAAACCATCATGGGTCATGTTTTTCTGAGTCTTTGATCACTGAGTAGTCTTTCAGCATGTTGACTACAAGGCCTCTCACCTCCCCAGTGGTTGTTGCAAAAGAGGGGGCACACTTATCCGGCTTCTATGATGTTAATAGTTGAAAGCATCTGCTGATGTTGAAAGCGTGTGTGCGCGTGTGTGTGTGTGTCCACTCAGACATGATGAAAGACTCTGTTATAGCACTGGGTTGTGATCATGTTGCAGTTACATCGTAGCTACGTTCACAGTTGGTTGATAAGCAGGGCATTCTTGCGTTCTGCACCGTATCTGATGGATAACAATCATGTGACACCGTAATCATTTTGGAGTAAAAAAAAAAAACGCTTCAAATTCTTACATAAATAGCTTAAAAGGTTGGAATTTAGATCTCCTACTACCCCGAGCATTTCATCCATATCTATTTGTTCAGTTATTGCATAGAAAACTTCCTTCCCTGTGCTATAATGGGTTTGTCCTCAGGGCACAAACTCTGGTTCAAATAGAAAAAAAAGCCTTTTCTTTCCTCAGTCTTTACACCTCCTGTGTGTAAACGATGGTTGGGTGTCTGAGAGCTTTGACGCTCCATCCAGCTGCAGAATTCTCCCCTTTGTAAGATGCAGGGGATGGCCTTGATGTGACAGCTTGCGATGTTAGCCCAAGTTGTTTTTGACAGAAGACAAAGAAAAAGGGAAGGAGGGGAAGAAAAAAAAAATTTAAACATAAAGGGAAAGCTTTTGGAATTTTTTCCTCTGAGGTGAATTGCCTTTGCGGGAATCAATTCTTTCTCTCCTTCGTTTCTTAAAAAAAAAAAATCATCTTTGTTTTCCTCTGTATTGCTTTGTCATGACTGTTAAGAACCGTCTGTGTGATTGAATTTGCCACTGGAGACATTTAGTGATCTTGATGGATTCTTTGGATGCAGGACCTGGGCTTGCATCTTTTTTAGATGTTTTTCCTTATGACATTATGGAAACAGGTCTACCCTTTACGGCAGACTGAACGGTGAGTGGTATTGTCTGACATATTGCACTGCTACATGCCAGTCTACAAGAATGCCAATGACAATCATAGGAAAGGACATTTAGATTACTGTCGAGCCTCCCCATCCTGTCTCTTCCTATCTGGCCTCCTATCACTCCGTCTGTTTTCTAATATGTCTTCTCTTCATCTTGAGTTTGACTTGTAATGATGAAGAGCTGGTCAGAGGGGTATAGAGCGCTTGTGCGTGTGTGTGTGTGAATGGGTGGATCCTGGTATGTGTGTGTGTATGCATCCAGTATCTCTGCCCTCACAGAGTCAGAGTGTGACCCTTGGGCTGTATCGTGCAATCAGTCAGCCTGCCTAGCCCTCCTGTCTGAGTGTACCTCCTCCAGCACCTTTGAAAGAGCCCTTCTTATCACAGTGTGGTAGACCTTCCCTCTGCCCCTCGCTGTTCTCAAGGTTAGCCTCACTCTGCGGCCTTTCTGTTTCCGCTATCCTTCATATGCACCTTTACCGGTATCTATCCATTCTCTGCTTATTACACAGTCTCATAAAGGCGTCTGGATGTTTTCGTTCTCCCCCTCAAGGTGAGCCTCTCCCAGTCAGTGCTCTCCATATACCGTAGCACGCCACCAGCTCTTCTATCCAGTACTTATGCACATCTGACAAAAGAGTGGAAGTTTAAAGGTGCTCCCTCCTCCCTCTCATCCTCACTTTCTCTCAAGGTGAGTCCCTTCCTGCTCTCGTCTTTTCTGTTTCTCTTCTCGAACTTGTCGTCTCACGCACACACATTCTTAGATCCTCAAGGAAAAAAAAAATCACTGAGTGAAAGTTTGGCCGCACTATCATTTCTTTTCTTCTCTTTTTCTCTTGTTCTGTCTTGGAAGGCCTACCCACCTCCGCCGACAGTACCTGTAGGGTCTGTAGTTTTGATGCCCACATGCCTGGTGGAGAGGTCAAGATGCCTGCGGTAATCTCAGAGCCTGCCAACAGTAAAGACGTTTCAAGGAGCTTCTCCTATACGTGCACCTATCTGAGTGTATGTGATGTGAATCTGAGCATTACCGGGACTAAACATGTTGGAATCCTTGCCAAAGAAAGTTATATAAAAATATTCCTTCTTGGGGTTATGAATTAATGATGCGTGGTTTGGTTGAAAGTTTCCTCGGTGTGGTGTAGTTATTGCTATGGTGGATTTTAGGAGTTCAATTCTGAATGTCTTTGAATAGTTGTGAAGATATCTGAAGCATTTGCGGTACCAACAGTGAAAAAAAAACAGCATTATTTTGCAGGTACCTAGATCTTAGGGCTCGATTGCACATGAACAAGATTGGGAGTGAGGCATTTTTAGGAGGTAAAAATATACTACTGCAGCAGAGAAGCAGAGTTCAGACAGTTGCAGCAGGACAAATTAGGCTCATGTCTTTCACATCAGACAAGAAACATATCACTGAGCCAAAGGAATAGTCAGAGTCTTACAACATAGTCGACTCTTTCACATCTCTTGTTGCATCCTCCTTCAACCCTGACTCCTAGAAATCAGGTTTATTTACTTCTAACAGTGAAACTGCCTGAATTATGTTGACAGGGAGAAATTTTTCTAGTGAGGGAAGTGATACGCTTTTGTAGCACAACTTGTAAGGTGGAGGTTGTGGTGGATGGTGGGAATACAAAGCACTTGACACAGGAGGAGTTCTCATCCAGGAGTGTCACGTGCGGTTAGCTTTAGGCAACAAAAGCATTTTGGTTAAGGTCAGGGAAAGGCTGTGTTTCCGTTCACATATTTCTATGCAGATTTTGAAGTATCGCTTTAGAAAAGCTATAAAGAAACGGCAAAATTCCTCAATTGCCAAAAAAAAGTTTTTACACTCGCTTGAGTTTTTTTTTTTCTTTGTCGAAAAAGAGTTGATGCTCTTAATGTGTTATGGAAACGCCTTGCCAAATAAATTCTGAAGTAGCGATCATTTAACTCACATACCTTATCCGCTGTTTCTGCTGTCGGTGTTTTCTATGATATTCTCATAACGTGTGAATGCTTGTCTTTGAAACATGGCCAACACTAGCTGACATGAAAGAACAATTACAACTTGCCCAATTCCTGAGACATCTTTCCATTTTTCTCTCATAGATGTTAGATGCATGCTTGTTTTTCTTCTTCTTCTTCTTCTTCTTCTTGTTCTTGTTCTTTTCTTCTTCTTCTTCTTCCTCTTCTTCTACTTTGTTTACTAGCGGATTACAGCCATGCGTAGCCTATAGCGCCAACTTCTGACCAAGCTACGCTGTAGTCAACGACCCGCGTTTCTTTGCTCCAAACCAGTTGATGGAAACAGGCCTAATTTCGCATTTCATTTCAAGTTTCAAGTTTGCATAAAATTCGCTTGACAATTGAATGGAAACACAGCTACTGTTAAGTTTTTTTTGTATGAAATCAAGCGTACGATTTCTCCCTAGCCTTAACCAAGTGCTCTGAGTTTGCAAACATCACCACTAAAAAGTTGAATCATGTTTTAGGTGCTATGAAGAGCAGCTATTGGAAGAGAACAAATTGATTATGCATATATAAGTATCAACATTTAGCAACTTGGCAGATAAGTTCATTACCAATGTTTTCTCATTGTGTTGATATTGTGTATGTGTGTATTATAACCTCCCAAAAGCCAACGTTTTGTCTGTTATCCATTATCATTTTCAACATTTGTTTTTTGACGGGAAACGAAGAAGAAGTAAGAATGAAAAATACCATTTTTAATACACAGACTTGCCATTTGACATCCAGTAACGGCCCTGGATTCTGTTGGCTCATCACTTCCTCTTGAGGTGGTTGCGTCCGTGCAGTGGGAGGCCAGTGTGGGCTGATATCTGTCTCTCTGTATCTGTATCACCGAGAGCAGATATGGCTGATATCTCTGTCATCTCGGCATCTCAGACTTGACAGCACCGATCACAATCAGTCCCCCTCCGGCTCTCCCTCCTGCTATCTGTTTTTCTCTGTATCGCAACCCGTATATTACACCAGGTGTATCTCTATTTTTCTGTTGTTTAGTGCTGCACCTCACTCTTCATATCTTAACAACACCTTTCTTTCTTACACGCAGTAATGGTGCACTTTGGGAATATGCGCTATATGCAAAGGGAGTCAGCGTTGGGAGTGATTCTGCTGTTATTTCTGTACAGGGTTGTGTGTGTGTGTTTGTTTGTGTGTGTGCATGTGGGTAGGTGGGTGGGTGTCAGAGAGCATTTACAAAGGGATCAGCCCTGGGGGTGTCGATGCATCGCTACAGTGGAGGGAGAGCAAAAGGGGGGTGGAGGCGAGCTAGTTCACAGCAGATGTAGCAAACAGCCAACTAGCCGGAAAACCTCGCCTCACTTGGCTCTGCACCGCACAGTTCAGCACTTATTTATTTATTTGGGGTTGGAGAGGTGGGGGGGGGGCAAATGTATGTTCAGTGGTGTTGGATATCAGTGACAGGAAGGATCAAAGAGCGATGCCACAAATGAAGCTGTCAAAGTGGCCCGACAGCTGGGTCCCGAGGCGAACATCCCTCGCTCGCACATTTTATTATGATCGTGGTGAAACCTCACAGCAAGAAGGAAAGAGAGGAGGGAAAAAAAAATCATCATCTCCCCAACCAGAGAGAAAGAAAAAGAGACAAAACGAGCGGGCGCTGTATCATCGCCGTCCATGATGGAATGAATTATGAATGTGTGGAGGGGATTAGGAAACAATGGTTGAAGTCACTAGGATCCTCGCCTAGTTTCCTCACCCTCAGCCCGGCAACTAATTAGCACTTTCAACACCAGTGTATGATCTCATTAATGTGATTTCTGCTTATGTAACGCGCATGCAGTCGCACGCGCTTACATACAAACACACACAGAGATATTGCAGTAGCATTACATAAAGCAAATGAACGTGTGAGTGAAAACGCATTGTTTATTGTCGAGCTAATGCAGTTAGAGTGATGAGTCAAATGTTTGAGATTGCAGTAATGTTGTAGGTTTAGTGTTTAGGGGCATTTACACCAGGCTTTCCCCCTTATGTCTCGCAATTATCTGAGCAATTTGATAATGTGTGATGAATATCATCAGTCATGGTATCATAGTGTTGATTGGTCCGCACAGCAAAGACAGTTACACTGCTGGATTATTTCTGTAGCGGGGACAAGAGACATTTCAAGCTCATATACTGGTGGTACAAATGTGAAATGTTTTAAAAGGCAGGAATATAATTTTTTTCACATAATTGCACAGTCTATTTGTATAGTAGATACAATTCACATCAGCTAATTAGTATCCACACACTGAGATATAGGGAGAAAAAGAAGAGGGAGGGGGAGGTAGCAGGGAGAGGGTAAGGGTAGATAATTAGACAGAATTAAGCCATCTCTTTTAATCTAGCCCCCTGAAAGAAAGAGAGGGAGAGAAAGAAAGAAAGAGGGATGGGGGGGGTGGGAGGGTGGGGGTTCAGGGGGTGAGGCCTACACATTCACCCCTCTGCTCTCTCTCTCTCTCTCCTCTCCCTCTCTCCCTGTCTGGCAGAGGGTGTGAATGTGTGGGAAAAGAGGGGCCTGGTGCCTTAGCCTCGGCAGAATGGATCAGCTTGTGTTTCTGAGGCTCTCGAAGTGTCCCATTGTCATGATGTCACTGCAACTCAAGAAGGCTGACCTCTGACCCCTATGGATTCATGGCAGCCCACCGCAGCTCCGCCACACCCCCACACAACGCCAAAAGGGCCAGATTGCCGCTGGGCGCCCACTAGGGGGTACCCAAGCCTTTCGCTGTGGAATTCGAGGTGCTTGCGGGCTTTACGGCGCAAAACTCCTAGTATATTTGCCAATGAATCCGTCCGTCTATGTCCCCCTGATTAGGGGTCCTTTTCTCTCGCTCTACCTCGCTTTTTTTTTGTCTTGCTTTCCCTCAGTTCGCTCTGCCAACCACGGCTCTTTTTCTCTCCTCTCTCTCTCTTTTCTCCCTCCCTCCTACACGCGGTGTATCCCTGTGCCCATGGATATAGTGAGCGCCGCCAGATGTCGCAAATACATCATCTGAGGGATGCGGTGGTGATGGGAAAAAAGTCAAGGCACGTACGAGTGGGGGATGTGAGCCGACTTGAGCTCTCTGAGCGTTTGTGTGTGTGTGTGTGTCACTGTATGCCAGCATTCATCTGTGCACGCGTGTGTGTGTCTGTTTTCCGGGGTGTGTGTGTGCGTCTGCGTGCGCGCGGGTGAGTGTGTTCCCTTTTGTGTGCATGTATGGAGGTCACAGCAGGTCAGCATATTGTCCCTCAGATGTTTGATATTTTATGTATAAGAGGGTGGCTAGAGCGAGAGGATAAGCACGTTCCTGACAGAGGCATCTCTCTGCCACAATCCGCCACCTCAGCAATGTGGAGCCCCGAGTCAGATCAACAATGGAGAGGAGCTGCCTTATACCCAGAGAGGGCTGATGGGACGAAGAGAAAGAAGGGGGGGGTGGAGAAAACCTAGAAAACCAGGATTGCTGCTGCTGCTGGGGCAGTCGGCAGCCTGACAGCTCCGTTGCAATAAAACGACTGCGATTATGCACAATATTGTGTTTACATATGCGATGTGCTGTAATGCATGCAGCACGGCACGTCATAAACATGCAACAACAATACATAAAAGCACCCTTACTTATTCATCTATCAGTCGACACGTAGCCACACCAAACACACAAGCTGTTGCAGGTGTGTGTGTGTGTGTGTGTTTGGGGGCCAGTCGGGGCCGAGGAGGGGCAGCGGCTGGCGTCCTCAGATCAGATCAGCCCGTGTCGGGGAGGAGATTCCCCAGAGTGGAGCCATCCCAAACAGCACTCCTCTCTTTCTCCTTCAGGGGGAAAAGTTTACTGCCAGCTTGCTTTTGTAGTCGGCCTCAAAAGATTTGCGGCAGTCAGCATTAAAAGGCACAGATCTAAGGAGACGCCTCCAACTGAAATACCTACAGAGGAAGGAGAGGAGGAGGAGGAGGAGGAGAATGAGAGGGGGGGCAAACTGATACAAACATTAAAAGACAGACGTTAAACGCTCGTCTTTATGTTGGCTTTGTACCCCAACAACAACAGTAATAACAAACGAAAATCCCCACCATCATCTCATTTTTCCTCCTTTGATTCCTTCCTCTCTTTTTTTTTTGGCTTTGCCCTTCTTCACACTCCTATTTGTGTTCAGTTGTTGATTTCTTTATTCCCTTCTGCACACAAACACGCGCACGTAGGCTGGTTACCAGGGTGATGGTGTGGCGGATGACATCATGCCCCGACTGTGTTGCATAGCGGGTCGCGCTCTGGCAGGGTTCATGGGATGGTGGCGTGGGCTGGCGCAGCACTACTCGCTGCGCTCCCTCCATCTTTCTCTCCTTCTCTCTCTGTGTCTCTCTCCGGGCTCTCAAGCATCGGCTTGTCCGGTGCGTCCTGTGTTCCCTGGGAAAAAGATTAATTATTCAACACGCAGCCTCAATTAAATTTGAATTCGGCAGTTCAAGTAACCTTTTAGCATGGCACATTTATTATTAAGGCAGATGCTTTGGCCCTGTTTAGATTTAGAGCTTATCGGATTCTTTCAGCCCCTTATCACATAGGCAGTTTACTCGCGACGGCTGTGAGGCTCGGCCTTGGCTCGGCTGGAATGCAGCGGGTTGTATTTTTCTCAAACAGCTTCTGGTAAACATTTCTCACTATAAATTTCCTTTACTGAAGAATTTACAGTATAATATGCACTGAGCAGCATAGTAGTTTTACATGCGCCTCATGCAGTGAAAGAGGGAGACATGTGGTGCTTTCATTCAACTCAGGCTCCAGTTCGGACCCTCACTGTCTTGAAGTGGCTATCAAACATGAGACAGGATGTCATTTTGACGTGCATTTTCTAGTATAATGGATACTTGGAAACTTTGAAATCAATTGCAGATGTCTTTCTTTTCAGTCATGTTCTTCTTTTTCAATTCCTCTGCTGAATAAAAAGGATTGGCAGGAACAAAACAGGGACTAATAGTAGCAGAAACCTCCAGGAGTACACATTCAGAGAAATTAATTCATTTTAGACCAGACACTCTCTGCTGATGCATATTTAACAAATTGCACTCCATGACTGCAAAATGCTTTGTCATTGTCGCATGGTCATAAACACACAAAGATTGATACATGAAAGCACGAATGCTAGCATTTACGCCTGCACACAACAGCTCGGCGGAATGTAACACAACAAGGAACGACAAGAAAACAGCCTTGACGGCCCCCTCTCGATGATCCCCCCCTCCCCCAGTTCCTGTCTCCCCATCTCTCTCTTCTTCCATCGAAGGAGGTGGTGCCTTTGTCAGGCAGGAGCACAGAGACCTCACAAAGCGAGGGAAGATGTCACAACAAACAAAAACAGCATAGTAACCCCCCCAAATCTAATCAGGAGCCATTGATTCATGCTCTGAATGGAGACTGAGTACCTTGAGAGTGGCTCATCCAATAAGGCCATAGACAGCCTGACAGGGGCCTTCACAATTCAGCTGTATAGTTCCCTATCATTCTGTTCTCACCTTTAGACTCGACTCCATCAACTCAAAGATGATACAATCATCACTCCTCTCCAGGTCCTTTTTATTTCACTAATTCATTTGTGTGCCTCAATCAATGATTTTTTTTTTCTCTGATTTGATGTGTGGAGGAGTTTTTTATTTTTTTGGAGTGTACACTAATAGGCTTGCTTTGTGGATGCAGAGAGATATGAGTCTTTAGTGCGTTAGTTACTCTGATTGTGCTTATGAAGGATGCTTCGATCGAGCAATTAAGCACAAGGTAAACCTTTACTTAGCAAGTTCGCCTTGGATTTCCTTTGTTTTTTGGTCTTAAAACTTAAATTGGAAAAAGACACATTTAACTTATGGTAATGTGTATAAACACTGAGAGCACACAAATGTTTTGTTCCCCCCCAACAACAAAAAAAAAAAGAATTGCATTAACAATGCAACTCTATTAACTCTTACGGGAATCTGTGACATTTCAAATGAAATTATTTAATCTATAATACGTGCATGCCCTTCTGAGTTTTTTGTAATGCTCAATATAATGCAACAACTTTGCTCTTATTATTTGTAATGATACTTTGGCATTACAGGGTAGAGGTATTGATTTTGGAACCCAAAGCATTTATTGTGGAGGTAAATGTTATTATTTTAATATTGGACTCATGCTAATTTAATAGAGCGTAACATACACGTCAGGGTGTGAGCCGCAGGGGTCTCTCTGTCTCTGTCTCTCTCTCTCTGCCACCGAGCATTGTACAATATACAATAATCTCAGGTAATGTCAAAGACCAGTATTGGCTGCTCCCTAGTTTTTATGTGGCGTGCAGCTGCTTCAACGAACAAAGCGGACATGTTTGGAAACATGTTGTGGTCACATTTCTCACACATTAATCTGTATGGATTGTTATTTAGTGTGCATTAATCAGTGGAGCTACCTCTGCAGTACAGGATAGCTAGTGGTGAGGTGGGCTATAGGCTCTCTGGGAGGTCAAAAGGTCAATTATGTTATGCGATGAACAGTTTCCAAACTTTGTATACAGAGAAATTGCCATAGGCATATTCTGCCCTTTCCTGTTTCTATTTCATTTATATTAAATGAGATACACAGTAGGTCAAAACAAGTGACCCAGATAGATTATATAAGACAACAGTTGTAGTTGTCATTGTCTTGTAAAAGTAATTCTAGATGGCTGGTTCTATATTCAAGGTGTTTTTTTAGAGCAAATTTAGATATTAGATGTGCAACATATTAACACTTTTGAAGAAGTAATTAGGGCTGCGACTAACAATTATTGTCATTGTCAATTAAAGCTGAAGAAGGCAAGATTGGAGCAAATATGATTAAAAAAAGTTATTTTTATAAAACGGTCGCTATATCGTGACAGTAGTAGATTTCACATACCGGAGGAAAACAAGCAGTAAGAGCTGATCTGAGGTCCACTGTCCATCTGCCGTCTATGAGAGCTGGCTGTCAATCACTCGCGAACTCCGACCAAACGGTCAAACTAGGCCGCGCTGATCAAATATGAATCAATATTATGTTACGTTAATGCCTATTTCTCGCCTCAAGTGTTTTCAGAATCATCTTGTAGTGTACTGTTTAGCTGTAAAATTAGAAAGTTTGTGACGCCGCCGCTATTGTGAAATCTGGTGAAGGAACGCCAAGTTCCGGTCACATGACCAAAGCACAGCCAATAGGAACGCTCTCTCAATGAAATGACCTGTGATTGGTCATAGTCTCTAGATTTTCTAAAGCCTGAAAACAGAGCCATGATGAGGTGCAGAAGTCTAGTTATCTCTCAGAACACTTGAATTACAATATGCTGAAAGGTTATTATGGAATTTTTGCCGATAGATGCCACAAAATATACTTCCTACTGCCACTTTAATCTGTTGATTATTTTCTCAATTAATCGATTAGTTGTTTGTTCTATAAAATGTCAGAAAATGGTGAAAAATGTTGATCAGTGTTTCCCAAAACCCAAGATGACGTCCTCAAATGTCTTGTTTTGTCCACAACAACTCAAATATATTCAGTTTACTGTCATAGAGAAGTAAAGAAACCAGAAAATATTCACATTTAAGAAGCTGCAACTTTAAAAAATTACTCAAACTGATTAATCGATTACCAAAAAAGTTGGTGATTCATTTAATAGTTGAATAGAGTAGTTGACTTCTCCACCTCCCCACCCTCATAAACATTGTCCTTGTCACACTATTTTCTGCAATGGCCTTGTTTGAAGACCTTATATTACATTACTTTCTTTAAAAAACAACAAAGTTATACAACAAGTCCAAGTTTTGTTGTTGCTACGACTGCTAGAGGGCTTTGTCATTTGAATGTAGACGTGTCGTTTTGATGCACTTGCTGAGATGACTGATGACATCAATCTTCTTGGGAGGACAATCTCAATTTATAAATTGATTAAAGTTCCTACCAGGAACTTTAATGGTTCTGGTTCCACCGTGCTTCCCTTCCCTCCAGTGGTCCCAGCAATACAGCCTGGGCCTCTGGCTGCATGGTGTCGGTGTTGGCTCTCAGTATTAAATTGAGACTTTTTCATAACCAGTTAAAAGTTCCTTGTAGTAACTTTAAACTTACTTATGATTTAAGTTTGCTTTTGTGTGTACGTGCGCGTATGTGTTATCATGATCATCACCTATCTCACCCCACCCAGTACAACCCATCTCATTCTTTTTCACTACTCTGTTCAGTTAAATGAGTGTGTATGTGGGATGGGGGGGGGGGACGACTTCCCCCATTTTTCTTAATAGACCAGAAGATCCCTGGCCTCTCAGTTGTTACCATGGCAACTGACCCATTTGCCTGCTGCATATGAAAGTGAGGGCGAAGGATATTGAGAGTAAGTGTTAGACGGGGTCAGACGGATTGACAGACAGACAGGTACGGTATAGTTGTAGGAATATAGGAAAGTCCTTCTACTCTGCTCTCGGCTCTTCAGCAGCATCTCCGTTCCTGTCTGTCTCTCTCAATCTCTCTTTCAGCCATCTGATCAGTTGTATTAACACAGGGACACTTGGTGAGCGAGGTTAAAAAGGGCATCCATTCACTCAGCACAGACACCCTTCACTGCTCTCTCTGCGCATTTGTCCTTGCACATTGTTGAGTGAGTGTGTAAAAACTTATTAGTGAGACGTAGGTGTGCATGCATGTCTATATATGTGTGTGTGCTTGGACAAAGAGGTGGGGCCTTTTTATTTTAACACCCTGTCAAAGGCGTTACCAGTGGAAAAGGAGGATTTTGGGGTGGCCTCCCCCCAGCTCACAGATATGAAGCTGTCATGGGAAGAATAGCTGCATTCACTGAATGACACTTATTTTCTCCCACTTTACACAAGTGCAGCGAACAAAACAAGCAGGGTAGCAGCTGAGGAAGACATTTTCTTCGCCTTCGTCGGCAATGACAGACATGCGGCAATTACTTTAAGTCTAAGCAGACACCAAGAAAACTGCCATTCCTGCTCAGCTTTGTTACTTCATTCTTGCAAGCTGCCTCAGGCTTTTTTTTTTAATGTTTACTGGATGTGATGTGATGTGTGTGTATGTATGTGTGTGTGTGTGCGCATCTACACTGCACCTCATGCGCTCTGTCAATGTGTACTGTCTCTAGTTAGCACCGTCCACAGCCATTACCATGTGTCACAGTTGTCCACTGTCTATATGGACCCCAAGTCTGCAGCTTCTTCTCACGCACGCTAACAATTCTACAAACAATTGATGAGCAGGTTACAGCAATGCTCCACCTACTGCAGCTGTTATGTTAAGGCCTTATGTTGGCTATCTTAGTCAAGTTACGTAGTTAGAGTGGTGTAAGAAGCACGTGATAAGTAGACACAGACTCTCATTCAATCTGTCTTCACTCATCTTTTTTTGTTTTTGAATGAGTCAGAAAGGTCACAGTGAACTGGATGTAAAGTGGTGCTTTTATACAAAGCAGCATGGTTAGTTCTGGTGAGAAAGAAACACATTTTCAGAACAACAATATGGTCTTGTTCCAATCGTAGAATGTATAAAATTGTCATGTGACGTCACCCATAGGTTTATTGAAGAGCTGTTGTGAAGATCAAAGTGGGTGACTCCGGCCATCGCCACCTTGGCAGTGACGACACAGCCTAACTCAACAATCCAAAAATGGGCAAAGAGGTGGATCGTCAGTGGAGCAGAGCAGACAGCTAGCAGCTAGCGACCTGAGACGGCACCCACCTGTCACTCAAAGTGGCCATGCCCTTAGTTATACCTAACTTTATGCCTTAATATAATCCAAACAGGTGAATTATATAAAAATTCAACCCCCGTACAGTTGTCATGAATGGAATGGAAAACAGTTTTTTGTACCAGGCTGTAAACATGTTTATTTCTGTTGTAACGTTGGCCATTTTAACATGGGGGTCTATGGGGATTGATTAAATTCGAAGAACTGCAGCTTTTGGCACTTCTGCGTTGGCTTCATTTTTCAGTACTGGCGGTTGCTGCTTGGTTCCAATGAACAAAGCATATAATAGAGCTTGTGTTACTGTCCTCTGTATTCCACCAAAATACATTTTACTCTCTTATTTTGTCACACTAGAAAGATGTTTCCTTTATGATTAGAATTGATATTGTTTCTGAATATGTCACGCGTTTTGCATGATTTAGGTCATGTCATGCACTCTGGTTGGTGAGCCCACATGGAATTACAAGACACAACTAAACATTTCATTGCAGTTTGTATATAAGAACATGCTCCTCAGCAAACATATCACACACATTTGTTTGCCCTGCCTTTGCAGATGAAATTTACCATTTCACCATGCAGCATTTCAGAAATGTTTTATTGGATAATAACTAAAAGCAACAGTGTATGCTGTATTAGCATTTTTAGTGATGTCAGAGCCACTGGGATTCAACATAGGTCAATTAGCCTAACACACACGGTTGTTTTTCTTGTCCAATTGTCCTTAAGAGACCTGCAAATCTGTGTGTGTATATGTGTGTTCATACACAATATCTATTTGTGTGTTGTCACTTTGCCCACTCGGGGTTACCTAATAGCTTGGCAGCAATGCGTCTACCCACCTATGCCATGTGCCTCGGCCTAATCTGACCGTAGCTAAATTAAAAGTCCTTTCAGTGCGGAAGTGGATGACAGTGTTTCCCTGTAGCTCACCTTGCCTCCCTCCTGCCTCCGCGGGCCTTTCTCTCTGCCTACCCTCTTGCCCTGGTGGCCCACAGCCCATTTTCCCACTAAGACCAGGTGTCCCACCACACCGGAGAAGAGTGTGTCTTAATCAGTCCCACAGACGTGCACACCACACAATGCAGGATACACACACACACACACACACACACACACGCATTCACATGCACTCAACCTAAACTCACAATCATGCATTCATCCATGCAAAGTCAAATTAAGCACACACACGCACACACTGCAAGGGGCGCCCCACTGTCACCCTGCCTTATGTCTAGGAGTGACACTTGGATGACACCAGCAGCAGGATTATAAGAGCATATTTATTAGCCTTAGCACCGGCCGTGTGCAAGGCGGGGGCGAGAGTACACACAGTTACAAAAGAACATTGAGTGAGGGAAGCCTGGGACAGAAACTAAATGACAATTAAACTCCATTAATTATGCAATGGCTAGATGCAGACTGGCACATTTTTAGATCCAGATTAAATTTTTAAAATCTGTACTTGTTTTTTATTGTGCACTACAACATTTTTATACCTCCGCACCGGCGAAAGCCGTGGCCTGGAGGCATTATGTTTTGGGGTTTTCCATTCGTCCATACACTTCTCATGAACTCGATATCTTAGGAATGCCTTGAGAAAATGTCTTCAAATTTGGCACATGCATCCACTTGGACTCAAGGATGAACTGATTACAATTTGGTGGTGAAAGGTGAAGGTCACTGTGACCTGACATTCGTTCCATTCTTTTGATATCTCACTAACGCCTTGGGCGAATCTCTTCAAATTTGGCACAAACGTCCACTTACACTCAAGGATGACCTGATTAGAATTTGGTGGTCAAAGGTCAGTGTGACATCACGTCCATACCATTCTCGTGAACGCAATATCTTAGGAATGCCTTAAAGGAATTTCTTCAAATTTGGCACAAACGTCAACTTGGACTCAAGGTTGATTGATTAGAATTTGGTGGTCAAAGGTCAAGGTCACGTCCATCCCATTCTCGTGATATCTCAGGAACGCCTTGAGGGAATTTCTTCAAATTTGGCACAAACATCCATTTGGACTCAAGGATGAACTGAATGGAATTTTATGGTCAAAGGTCACTGTGACCTCACAAAACACATTTTTGGCCATAACTCAAGAATTCATGTGCTAATTATGACAATTTCACACAAATGCCTAACAGGATAAAATGATGAGGTGATGACATTTTGGACAGACAGGGATGTAAATTGCAACTTGACTGGTTGGCGTAGGCATACTCACATACCGTATTCTAGTTACAATCAAATTATATCATTGTATGTATCAATGTCTGTTACTTTAACAAGCCATTAGTACAACAATTGAACAATGCAGTGGGAAAATACTATTTGTCATTTATTTAAAAAAAACAAAAAAAACTACATTGCCTCAAAACACTGTTAAACATCATGCACTTTATGCACTCTAATAGACAATTAAAAGGAAGTAATCTGTAGTTTGAATTGAAATACGCTCGGGGGTAATTTTATTTTCCTTATCTGCTCTGGGTTTTGTTAGGAAACAGGTTTGCCCTGCATAAACCTCGACACTGGAATGCAGTAAGAAGTTTTTTCATATTGAAATTTAGAGATAAGTCTCAGATGAGGATGAAAGGACTTTGGTATTTAAAGTAGAGAATTGTTAAAGAGAGGAAAAACAAAGGCATGACTCGCTGTTGCCATTCTCCTCCTCCCCTGTCCTTATTATCCTGTTTTGATGCTTTAGGGAGACAAATGAACTTCAGGTGCCTTGAAATCTCTTAATGAACTCTCTCTTACCCCTCAGCCTGTCCTGCCTACATTAAGCTGGCACAGCAGCGGCTGCTTTATTTCTCTTTGGTGTACGAGTAGCTACACAGATCCAGACAGACACTTGAGTGGAGGCCACACACTGAGTGGGTTTCTTACAGAAGGGGCACAAACATACACACCGGCACATGTATACCGGTACACACCCAGAGGAAGCTCAATGTCATTCAAGCAGTATGTCCACTTGACAATGATGCGCACAAGTTCAACGTGCGTGTGGTACGATAAACATACAATGCATCACATCATGTTTAGATGAAAAGCTGTTGCTTTCTATGCGTTTAAATCTGAACAGGCAGGCACGCTAAGAGTGTGTGTGTTTTCCTACATCAAATAATCACTCTCCGATTATCTGACTCACTAGAAAGACAAGCACCAAACAAATAGCATGGGGCATCTCCTCCGCAAACAAGCCGAATAGATTTTCTGTTTAGCCCAATCCTTGCAGCTACTAGACCCATTTCTATCAGTCTCTCTGTCTGCCTGGCTGCATCTGTTTATCATATGCGCACTGCTCCAAAACTAAGCCAAATTAGTGCAGTCTAAATTTACAAATGAGCGATACGATACTCCTCCTCATCCCCCTTTTCTAAATGTGTCATCTTCTTGTTCTGTCAAAGATATAGCCACGTGACAACACGCCTAATGCTATGGAGCTGGTCAGCATTTAGACAAAGTAGAGAAAAGCGGTTACACACTTGTAGCCTTGATGCAAACATTTTTGTCATATCTTTTTTTAAATTTTTCATGACTGTCAATCAATTTGTTCCTAATGACTTCATTACATTGTTTTCTGTTTCTGTTTTAATTAGTGCTTTTTGAAAATACCAATGTATTGGGGTCCTGGGGGATCCCCAGTCAATAGCACCCAATTGCAGCCCATGCAGATTAATAGCAATAATGGATGGATAACATGTTTGCCATGAATCCTTAATGAAAGTATCACACACTATCAAGGGGGTAGGGGCACTCTGTCAGTCATTTTGAAGGAGACAGGTGGCAGAAGGAGACACACAGATTTCCTCATGTGCTCAGTCTATTTTTGTTTTTGTTGTATTTTTTATCTGTTTTTTTTTTCTTCAGATGACATCAATTACATAACTAATAATGTTTTTAGAAGAAATAATTAAACATTTTGCTGTGATGGTTGTTTCTTACAGTAGTTTATTCTTGGGTCCCTAGGGACCTCAGTTGGTAGTCCTTGTGTGCTAAATATGTTGGTAGGATGAGGGTTAATGCCGCATAAGACCCAGTTAAGCATTAACAAATCATAGAGAGGAACGGATGTAGAGAAAAAGAGAGAGAGAGGCTATATCATTAGGAAAATGCAGACCCAAGAAAGAAAGAATGAGAGTAGACCAAGGAAGACGAACAGGCAAATGAAGAGTGACATAGATTGGAATAGAGCATATGTTAGGCTCAGGCAGCATGGGTAGCTTTCTAGCTTCCTTGAGCTCTTTCCACAGCCATGGATGTACATGGAGTTGGCCGGCTGGCTAGCTGGCTGGCACTGTTGGCTGCTCAGTGGTCCTGAACCGGCCTATTTGAAAAGCCTGATGTGTTTTATTCGAGCCTGCTTCACACTGTCATCTGCACTCGGAGATGGACTGTAATTGAGAGTCAACTCTAATCTGCATGGAGGCAAACTGAGGAGAGTGAAAAAAATAGGGGGTCCCCAGTTTAAATCTTATGCAGTGGTGTTTTTTTACGAGAATAGGAATATTGTTGACCAAATGTTTTCTACTTCTGCTTGTGGCTGATATCATATCTCCTCTCCTCTCCTGTATTGACCCCACGGCTCAAACACACACATCCATTTGACTCCAAATTTACCTCACCGGAAAAAGCTGAACTCAAGGTCACGATTGTCAATTACCTTTTTCATTCTCTCTCTCTTTCTCTTTCTGTTTCTCTTTCTCTTTCTTTTTCTCTTTCTCTTTCTCTTTCTCTCTCTTTTCACACATACTGTACATGATCTTTGCCATCCTTGGATTTAAGCGGCACAGCTACTGTTTTTATCGAACATAATTTATCTCAAATAGAAAGTTTGGCTGGCAGGAGTGTGAGTGTCTGTTTGTGTCTTGTGGCCGGTCTGCACTAAACATTGGGAAGCAAGTAATAACTGAGAGGAACACTGTGGTTGGGAAGCCAGACCCCAGCGTCTAATGGCACCGTCTGAGAAAGTTCAAACCGTATACTGTTTATAGATGACGACATGTCTCCGCTTCCTCCCACTGTACAAAATTGAGGCCAAAATATCCCGAATACGGGAACTGACATCTTGCCGTCATTCGAAGCCAGAGTCTGCGCAGTAGTGATTGGAGTGATACACAACTAACCATAATATCACTTTAACTACATTTATGTTTAAAATGACACGTTCTATTCCACAGACACGTGACAGTTATGGAAAGTTAAAGTTACATCTCCTCTCTCGTACAATTCCAGAGCCTCCAGCTGCGCGACTATTTCACTCAGAGCAGCTGTCAATCATGACAGAAACCATCTTTGGGAAACATTTATTTGACGTGTACTTTGACTTTTTAGTTTTGCTCACGACCCGTCCGCTAACATGGAGAGGGCGGGATTTATGACCTATACTGCAGCCAGCCACCAGGGGGCAATCAAGATGTTTTGGCTTCACTTTTGGGGAGCTGTCTTGTCTTTATATCCAGTCTATGGTTCAAACATGAAGAGCTGCTTTGGATATGTGTGTCAGGGTGTGTGTGTGGGGGTGTATTCATCATTGCTCTGAGTACATTTTGTTTGTGTTGTAGAGGGAATGGTAATGTGTATATGTACAGTCATGTTCCGTATATGAACGTACACGTGTTTTTGAGTCGAGGCATAGGGGGCTGGTATTTCTATGCTACACTGTAACACAGACTCTGTTTGTGTGGAGCCCACGCCGACAGACTGCCAGTGAGGGTATGGAGATACAGTATGGCTCTGGGGTTAGGTAGGGAGCTGTACAGTATGTGCTGGGGGGCAGGGAGCGGCTCAGCAAGGCAAGGCCCTTCTGTCTCCTTGTCATCGCCTGGTGCCATTGGGGGGTTGAAAGTGCCAGTGTGTGCGTATGCGCGTATGCGTGTGAGTGATGCGGGTGGGCGCACAGCCGAACGGGCACTTGACTGGCGCTGTGGCACTTAGCTAGCGAGTAGCTGCTGGCTTGGCGGCGATCCAGGTTAACTCGCCGTGCTGTGAGGTTTTTTGTATCCGTGTGCGTCGGGTGATGTGGCACCAGATGCCACTCCATGTGCCCAAATCCTGTTGACATTTGGAGCGTGGGCAAGCGGGCACACAGGAAGGAAGCAGGAAAGAGGAGGGAAATTTAATTAAGATGAAACAGCAGCCTCAGCCACTGCTACAGCGTGTTGTCTTATACTGGTCGCACAAGCAAGAAAAGTCCCCCAGACACTAAAAAGGCATGTTTTTTGTGCCAATTGGATTGCAGCTATATATGTATTTTTTCTGCACAGTCTGTGGGAAGCTGGCAGATAAAAAGAGCAAAGGTTTAGGGGAGCAGAAGACGAAGGAGCAGGAGGGAGAGAGAGGGAAGTTGATTGAGAAATGGGCTTGTGTGTGCATGAGTGAGGGGGGTAATTTGATTAAGCAGGCTGGCAGAAGGAGGAAGCAGGGATGGTATGGTGACAAGTTGATGCCAACTCCTCCTGGCATGGCCTTCACCCTTATTCCTGACAGAGGAGATGGAGTTGTAGTGGAGGCTTACAGTATTTGGCCCGAGATCGCAGCAAAAGGAAGATGAGAAAATAGTCAGATTTAGATAAAAGAGAGAACGAGGGAGGGCGATAAGGTGCAGAAGGGAGAAGAGGGAGAAGGTGCGACAAAGAAAATGAAACAGGGACTCAATAGAAAAAGGAGGCGAGATGGAAAGGTGGTGAGTAGGTGGTGACATCAGGAAATGGCAGGAGGTGAAAGAGTAGGAGGTGTAAGGGGCAAACTGATGGCACCGTGTTAGAAAACCCCTCTAACAGTTTTTTATTTATTACTTTCAGTCAACTTGCCAAATCTGTTTTCTACAGATGAAAATAACGTTTTTTAATCACGATATTGCGTTGATGAAATTTTGGAAATGCCGTGTGGCAGCACAGTGGGTTAACAGTACTGTAAATGGGCTACAGACAAAACAATATGTTGAATTGTTAGCATATTTTCTTTCTTTCCTTCCAGTCACACATTCCGTCATTCATTTATTTTTAGTTTATAAGTATACTTATATTTATTTTAGGGCTGTCAATCGATTAAAATATATAATCACGATTATTCACATGATTGTCCATAGTTAATCTTGATTAATTGCAAATGAATTGCACATTTTGTATCTGTTAAAAATGTACCTTAGAGGGATATTTTGAAATATTTAATACTCTTATCAACATGGGAGTGGGCAAATATGCTTGCTTTATGCAAATGTGTTATATATTTATTATTAGAAATCAATTAACAACACAAAACAATGACAAATATTGTCCAGAAACCCTCACAGGTACTGCATTTAGCATAAAAAATATGCACAAATCCTAACATGGCAAACTCAAGCCCAACAGGCAACAACAGCTGTCAGTGTGCTGACTTGACTATGACTTGCCCCAAACTGCATGGTATTATCACAAAGTGTGCATGTCTGTAAAGGGGAGACTCGTGGGTACCCATAGAACCCATTTGCATTCACATATCTTGAGGTCAGAGGTCAAGGGACCCCGTTGATAATGGCCATGCCAGTTTTTCCTCGCCAAAATTTAGAGTAAATTTGGAGCGTTATTTAGCCTCCTTTGTGACAAGCTAGTATGACATATTACCAATGGAATCCTTAGGTTTTCTATTTTCATATGATGTCAGTATCTTTACTCTATAGAACTGAGTCCACTACAACCTAAAACTCGCATTTTTGCATTAACGCGTTATTATCGTGTTGATTTTGACAGCCCTAATTTATTTAAACTGTATATGTATGTTTTTTAATACGTTTTATTCTCCTTCCACACTTCATTCATACTAACCTGTCCAAGAAACTTTAAATGATGAAAACATTGTGGATTGTGGTTGAATGCCCGCTGGAGTCATCATCCTGATGAGCACATTTACATATAAAACAGACAGACAGACATATTATATTTTTTAGAAACTTACAGTTCCTTTGAAATTCCATTCTTTAAGTATTTCCACTTTCATTTTATAGTTTGACAATTAATGCCACAACTCTACTAGTCATCATTATGATTCAGTATAAGACTGTAGCTCTTCAGGTGTCGAACTTAACTTTTTAAGACCGTTGCAGTAAAAAAATATCACACTCATTCATCTCAATAGTATAAAACACAACCACAGCAGAGGTTCAGGGGGCTTTGAGGGACAGTTTGGGCAATCCCCAACATCGTTTCCAGCAGCTAACATTAACACACACACATACACACACACACACAGCCTCATTTAGATGCAGAAGGCCGGGGCTGACGTCGAGCATCAGGTCTCACAATAATTATTTTAAATTGCTATGAGGAACACAGGTCCTGGTGGGATATATTACCTCTACTCTAACCAGAGATGGATTTCCTCCTGCACATGCATACACTAAAGATATATAAATATATTTATATATATATATATATATATATATATCTTTATTGTTATATATATATAAAGATATATAAATATATATATATATATATATTTATATATATATATATATTTATATATCTTTATTGTTATATATATATAAAGATATATAAATATATTTATATATATATATATATATTTATATATCTTTATTGTTATATATATATAAAGATATATAAATATATATATATATATATATATATATATATTTATATATCTTTATTGTGCATGAGGTCATAAACACACATGCATGCCTGCATGTGTGCCTGCTTGCTCGTATGTGTGTTTGCATGCACACGTAGCTGGTGGGTGTTCTTTTCCTGTGAGTCAGTGTAATGTATATATTTCAGGAGAGTCTAGCATTAATGTTTACATGTCAAGACAAGGTCATATGAATCTGTATGCTTATGTATGTATATAAATGTGGGGATGCTGTGCATTATCATATGTGTACTGAGTGGGTGTGCTGTGACTGTTCATCTAAATAAGTGGTTATTTTGATCAGGTTTCTTGAGTGCAGATCACACTTATTCCCTGCAGACCTGAGCACCCACACACACACACACACTTACAGCACATATTGGGTTATTGTGTGCAGCATTGCCTCCATGTACTTGTCTCCTTAGACTACACCCTGTTTGATTGGGTCAATTGGTATAAATGTGTATGAGTGCACTTCACGTGTGTTTCATTACGTGTGTATGCATGCAGTTCCTGTCACCAGCACTCTGAACTTCTTTACCTTCTGCTTTATACCTCGCTAATAAAAATATAATCAGCTGAGAGGATCAATGTACACAAACTTTGATTGAAAATAAAAAAAAAAGAATGATAGAAAGAATGTTGGGCAACTTATCTTTGTGCTTTTTACTGATGTACAACATTTGGATGCAAAAACATCCCATAAATAAACAGGATCACACTTGAAAATCAGCTGCTTCCTGACCACTGATGTTTGAAAAATTCAGCAGTGACAAAAATATAGGTGTGTATTTTGTCTATAGGTGTGTGTGTGTGTGTGTGTGTGTATGTGTATTCTGTACATGTTTTATTCAACCGCAACTGGACATACTAGAAAATGCCATGTTTATTATCTGTACTAAAATTGAGTATGCAAGTGACACCAGCACTCCTCATAATAAAGGTGGCATACTGTCAATGTGTGACTCCACTGGGCGGAGAGGAGGTAATGATGTGAGGTATATACGGATTTAACAGTCATAGTCCATATGAGCCGGGATGTACAGCTTCATAAACTCAACAGAAAGAGAAAGAGGGGGAGAATTACAGAGTTAGAGAGCGAGGTGCATTCCTTCCCTTCACCTTCATCCCTCTCTTTCTCTCCCTTCTTTAACCCACACCTGAACCTGTCAGCTCTGTATTGCAGAGAATTTTCCGGCAGCTCTTCGACATCTCACTCTCGCCCTGCCTGTCAAAGACCGCTGAGGGCAGAGAGAGAGAGAGAGAGGTTGAGGGAGAGAGAGAGAGAGAGTGTGTACTGATGATTCCTCTCACAGAGCAGAGAGTTCACCTCTCAGGTAATCCTATAAAAAGCCAAGGTGAGATGCTCCTCTGCCTCCCGCTCATTATAGCATCTTTACCCTGCACCGCAGCCACTGCTCTCCTCCTAGAGGTATATTGGGTTGGTGGTGTAGGGGGGATGTGGGGGGGGGAGTTGGGCAGGTGGGGGCAAAGAGAAAGAGGAGAGGGAGACCTTCTCACTATGCACACAACGCTCGCACGTTGCACCGCATGCGCCACATCTGTTAGACTTTTTTGTACCTCTCCTTCTTCTTCTTCTTCTTCTTCTTCTCTTCTCTTCTCTTCTCCCTCTCTCTCCTTCCCTTTCTCTTTCTCTCTCTTTCTATGTCCCTCCCTCCCTCCCCCTCCACTCCCCTCTCAGTTCCTTTTTTAATCTTTTATTCATAGCTTAGCAGGTGATGAAAAATTTATGCCCTGAGTCTGGCATTGAAATAAATGCAAAACGAAAACAGAAGCAGTTTATACTGACAGTCTGAATATCTCTATCTAGAACAAGGCTGCTCGCTGCAAATCAGGAAGCCTGGTGCTCTCCTGTTAACTCCGCTGTGTAAATGATGCTTTGTGGCTTCCTGCGAAGCCAGAAGATTAGTGTGTTTTGTTTTTCCCTCTACTCTCCTCCTGTCATCTTACCAGAGGGGAGGGAAGTGGGCACTTTTTTTTTTTCTTTTTTCGGGCACCATATCTTTTCAGTAACTCCCCTCCCGTATCCACTCACCCACCCAGCCCACTACCCCCACCAGCCCCCGCCTTGTTTTCGGGTAGCCGATCAAAGTGGGCGAAGTGTTAGATTTGTTGTTCTACATGGTGATTGTGTGTATTCTCAGGTGTATTCGCAAGTGTGTGTATGTGTGTGTGTAAACCTTACTTTAGCAGGAGCTGTAAAGTCCCCAGCCTGGCTTAAAGAAATATCCACCCACACACGCATGCACACACAGTCGGCCCTTACGGCTTGTAAGAGGGGACTATCCCTCTCTTAGGGAAGTGTTACACAGAGGCTAACTCTTCCCGCCAGCGCTGGCATATTGCTGCTGTTGGTTTTGGAAGTGGTCTCCCCCACCTCCTCCCACCTCCCCCGTCTCCACCCTTCATTTTAAATCTCTGTGTTTTATGAAACCAGACCAAGCGATCTATAAAAATCTAGTGAATATGCATCACGCAAAAAAAGTTCCACAGTCTTTACAGCGGCGTTATTAAATGTGAACACGCCTCATGCTTTGTAACAGTGGGTTTTTGTGTGTGTATTTGTGTGAGAGAGTCAGAGCATGCACATAAACATGACTGTGTGTGTGCACGCTTGCAATGCGTGTGTGCGCGCGTACGGTTGCGTTGTGAAGTCCTGCTGTCAGCTGTAATGATGTGTTGTGGTAGAGTGCTGAGAGCGGAGAGGCCGGCTTGGCCTCGGCCATGGATCTAACTACTGATCTGATACTGTCTGACAGCCAGGGAGAGGGAGAGAGAGAGATATAAAGATGGAGAGAGAGAGAGGAGAAACACCCGATTTAGGGCAGAGAGGAGGGATGGATGAATGTTAGGGCCTAGAGAGAAAGATGGAGGACAAGCCAGGGCTAAAAGAAGAGGAAACTGGCATTTCTCTGCAAAGCTCTTAGGGGTTTTAGGGGTTAATGTATGTTTTGGTGCACACATATTGTAATTCTGGTTGCTGATATCAAAGCAAACTAATATTGTTATCTAGTGTAAGACTTAAAATAGTCCAGCTACAGCAAGGCGTTTTCCTCTGGGAATTATCATCAAGGAGATTCTTGCATTTTTGTGTATGCATGTGTGTAAGTGCGTGTGCATATGCATGGGTGTAAATGTGTATGTGCGTCCCTGGCCCTGCCCCAGTGCCACGGTGCCAGTCGTTGGCAGAGCGTGGCGGTGTGTAGCGAGGACGAGTCGCCCAGCAATTAAATAAAGATCTCTAATTGGCTGCTTCATATTAGGGTCAGCAGCTGGAAAGAGAAGAGAGGTTTGTCGTACGCACTCCCGTACGCACGTGTGTACACACGCTGGCACGCGCGTGTGCTCACACTCATATACTCGCGTACAGAAAACACGCACGGCTTCTGAGCAAAATTCAATTATTAATGGACTGATTGCTCGAGTGGAGCTTCTCTGGGAATCTGAACCTGCCACACTGAATAAAATAAAACCACTGCTTTACATTTTCATTATACCAAACCGTGTTTTAAATTGCAAATGCGTCTCGGAAACCCACCGTTGCCCCTCCCTCTCCTTCCCCCCCTCTCTTCCTTGCTTGCTGTCTCACTACAGCAACCCTCTCCCCCTCCTTGTCCCCTTCCTCACCAGTTACACAAATCCATGCACACACACACACACAGATACACACTCACGCACATTTTTACTGTTGTGTCGTGTGTGTACAGCCACCATTAAGCAGTCTTATTAAAGGGAAAAGGCTGTGTGTGTGTGTGTTTGTGAGAGAGAGAGGAGTTGTGTGCATGAGGAAGTGCTTCTGGGCCGCGGCGGAGCTCCTTTGCTTATTTGCAATCAGGTCAGACAGACAGCACAGCCACATACACCACTGTCACCTCCCTCTAGACCTCTCTCTCTCTCTCTTTCCTCTTCTCTCCCCATCCCTCTCTTCTATCTCTCCTCCTCCTCCTCCCCCTGCGTCTGTGTTTTTCCCAGCTCCAGTGAAATAGCACATTTTGTCAGGAGTTGGATATCTCAATTATCTCCTTCGTAATACTGAGGACATTCCTCTTTGTTTCGCCAACTCACTCTCTCTCTCTCTCTCTCTCTCTCTCTCTCTCTCTCTCTCACTTTTCTTCCTCTGCTCCCCCCCCTCTCTTAAATTTACATTTCTGATTTACCTCTGCATATTTCATCCTCACCTTGGCTGCCCTCATTCTGTCGTAGGTTAACTTTAAGCTAAAATACTGAATTCCCAGTGCCCACTCGTGTCCTCATGTGACAGGGTTTTGCTGTTTTCACATCTGCCTTTTTTTATGTGCAAATGTGTCTCTTCGACTTTCTTTTTAACCCATAAGGTCCTAGTTTTATATTTTTCTCAAAAACTTTGCTCACATGTGGTCTTCGCCGTAGTGTTTTGGGTTCACGAGTGAAGTTAATAAAGTATAACTTTTGGTTTTTGTGGCACTTTTTTTCCCTTCCTACTGCTACATGCTGCAATTTCTAACCACCCATTTCCTCTTATGTTTATTCCAATCAAACTGCTGGTGCTGCTGCTGCTGCTGCTGGAAATTTAAAATGCATGTCCTCCTGTGCACCGATAGGATTTTTTTTTATCATGAAAGACCAACCTGATGCCAGATGTTTACAACAGCAAAAAGTGAAAGAAGTGTGGAGAAAATGAAGTGGCTATAAGCTGAATCACTATTATGTTATAACAGTCTGCAAGATGGAAATGTGTTACATGAAACTGGAAGACTTACTTTGAATCGACGTCTTGTGCTTGAGTTTGTAGCTCAGTTTCTTAATGGTGATAAGCCAGCACAGTGCAATTACTCCAAAACACCTTGTATGTACATGTACAGCAGGTATCCTCTATTATCTCCAGGTAATCTCAAAACAGGAGTTCACAAAGCTGCTATCTGTTTCTGAAGGTGTGTTTTTCACTGTATGTGCATGCACCGAGCACCCACATATCTCTGAGTGTGCTCGTCAGTAAGCATGTATGTGTGTGTGTGTGTGTGTGTGTGTGTGTGTGTGTGTGCTACATTTTTATGCATACCTCCCTCTCTCCCTGTCTGTGCTTCTGTTTCTCTGCGCTGCTCCCTTTCTCATTTGTGTATATTCTGGCTGTTCATTTGCCTGTGTGTGTGTGTGTGTGTGTGTGTGTGTGTGTGTGTGTGTGAGAAAGAGTGTGATAGTGGTTATGGAGGGGCAGAGAGGCTCATGGGAGTTGTGCTAAGGGCCATAGTATCACTCCACTGTCTCTCAGGGCACATTGTTTATGCATGGGGCCACATATGCAGCAGGCGCAGACACTCACTGCATACTCCCAGAGACACCGCCAGGCTGTTTGTGTGTGTGTGTGCGTGTGTGTGTGTGGGTGTGTGTGTGTGTGTGTGTGTGTGTGTGTGTGTGTGTGCGTGTGTGTGTGTGTGTGTGTGTGTGTGTGTGTGTGCACATATAAAAGTGCGTACAGTATGTGTGTATGTGTGCATACATATTTGGCATGTTTATGTTTTTGAGTGTGTGCACGTGTTGTCTTTATGCGTGTGTGTGTATGTATGCGAGAGAGTCGCTCCCGTCGCCATTACAGCCCACAGGCGGGACCGTGATCTCATCCTCTGGTCTCCATCTCTGACGTGGCGGCGCCCCGCCGGCCATGTTGTTCACCTTCACACTGTTTCTCTCTGGGAATCTGTTCACACACAAAACGCGTACACTTCTTGCATATGTAGGTGGTCGTACAGTACGTGCGTGTGTGTTTGTTAGAGTTTGATTTTGTGTGTGCGAGTTTCAGACAAATGGAAGGTCAAGTACTTCTGACTGCTGTCTCCCCCCTCCCTTCTGCCTTCTCCCAGAGACAAACAAGCTTGTGCCAGATGTCCTGTTAACAATCACCCCTCGGTCCTTCCTGACTTCTCCTCCGTTTCTCTGTCTTTTTCTTCCTGCGTTTCCTCGTTTAATTAACTTCTTCATCCAGTAAAACGCTGTGACAAGGACCCTGCCGCCTGTCTTCTGGTTTCTCACACATTAATGAACACATTACTGAACCAGTGTATACACCATGCCCCCCGCCCCCCTCTTCTCCGCTATAGGGAAGTGGCTTTTATGGTGGTCATTTTTGCCCATTAACACATCTATGCACTTACACTTGTATACATATACAGTATTCTCTCATTCTCTTGTTTATTTTTCTCTAACAGCTTTAGTGCAGTGATGCTTAGGCTAATGTCATACTGTTGGCCGTGTGCGGCCTTGTATATAAACTAATTTACACAGTATCAGCTGTGCAGAGTGCAGAGAGTTGCTTAACTCAATGGTTTTCAATGTGGGATCTGGGTTCCAGGGGGTCCCCAACAAAAAAGGGAATCATTTATTTTCACTGTAACTATATCCATAAGTAACACAATGACAGTATATATGAGAATTTTAATTATTTTATTGCTTTATTGTAAATGCAACATTTTAAGTTAATCCATTTTTTTACCCTGGTATACAGAATTTATTTGATGTGAAAATTATTTTTTTGTTCAAATGTTGCAAGTCAAAAGGAGACAGTGGCTTTTGAGCCCATGTTTATAGTGTTAATCTGGAGAAATACATCTATTCTGTATGTACTACAGTCAACAAAAGCAAGGATAATGTGCAGTTAAAGGGTTGAAATACTTATTTGCATCATTTAAAAAGAAATACAATATGCCACTCTTAATTAGAATACAGTCTAATTCAGGTTTAAGTCTTCAAAGCAATAGGTGTCAGTCCAGCCACTGACATAAGATGCCATGAAGTAATGGAGGTCATATCTGAGCTAGAGTACTACTCTCTTATGTCATAATCTGCCTGGCCTCTGGCCAATCCACCTCCTCCCTTTCCATCATAATAGATATCACAGAAACTATCTATGCATGCGCTGCATTGATGTTGCGATGCATTATGAAATGTCATTTCTCTTCTGTGAGCGTCTGTCAGGAGTGGCTTTGAGAGAAATGTGTCATTGCAGCCTTGACAACAAGGTGGCACTCTGCACTAAGACAAATCCCCCGAGGCCCTTTCTAATCCCCCAGAGGACACCTTTACCCAGTGAGGGGAACAGGGAGAGAGAGAGAGAGAGTGAGAGAGCGAGCGCCCTGTGCTCTTCTGTGTCTGTATGCTGTGTCTGAATGTGATGCTACAGAGATGCTCTCTTTCCAAACGCTCAGGTTGGGATCTGGCTTAGTGACTTCGGGGGTCTGCCCTAACCTGTGTGTACATGTGTTCGTTGGTGTGCATGCATGTGTGTATAACGAAATGAAGAGAATACAGTGACAATACATAGCATATGCTCTCACATAAGCTTGAAGGGTGTGATTACTGAGCGAGCCACACTTCTATTAAGTGAAACATTTTATTGTGTGAAATATAATCGTGTGAAGTAGAAAATAGTTAAACAATTATGGTTGGAGACAGTGCTGAAACATTTTAAGAGTAGAAACCTTCTAATGATTTTCATAGAAAAATAAATGTAAGACTTTTTTTATTCTAAGCTGAATTTTGAAAGTTTCCAAGAAATGCTTGATAAAAGAGTAAAAATCATAGGGGTGAGTTTGTGTGTGTGTGTGTTTTGTGTATGCGAGTATTCCTGATGGTGGTTTGTGTGGCGCTCTGTGTCTGTGTGTGTGTGTGTGCAGCATGTCACTTCCTATCCTCTAAACAGAGTCCAGGTAGCGGTGTGTGATGGTGCTGCTTTCACTGGAAAGAGATCACTGGCAAGTACGCCCAGAGCCATCTGCACCAGACCTCACACTGCAACATCTGTGATACTTACACACACACACACACACACACACTGGGCCCATCAGAATCCCATGAGGAGCATACTCTTCTATGTTGTGACACTGCTGTGATGTAGCTGTCATATACCGAGCATATGGCGCTAACACTTCCCCCCCAAACCTTAAAGGTCCAACGTCAGATGTGACAAGCTATGTAGAATTAGTCTCAATTCTTCCTTGCAATAAAGGGTAGTTATTCACATTATGCCGAGGTCACTCTCATAACAACTGTCAAATTAGGGCGCATTTTGATTTGATTGCCCATCTACGTGCGAGGAGAGGCAATGATGAGTGATTTCCAGCCTGCAGTTAAATAAAGGCTGATTTGTAATGGCTATGTTGAGTTGAGTCGATGGTTGAGGTCATTTCAAAACTTGTTCTCCCATGCTCGGTGCTATGATGGTATATGTCAGAGTGTGCAGCATGTGTACGGCAATTTATATCTTATTTAAAAGTCAGTGACTGACATGTACACTAAATACAGCTCCAGTATCAGGGCTGCAAGTATAGGAGAATGATGTGAATCAAATAATATGTCATTTCTCACATATTTGGAGCTCTGCTTTGATTACGGCGTTTGCATTAAAGTGTTTCATTTTGATGTGCACACATTAGTCCTCTGCACATGGTGAACTTGTCATTAGCGAGCAAGTCATGTCAAGAATTTGACCCCAAAAATATATACAACCCAGACACTTGGGCCGACATATATCAAGGTTTCAACTTCAGTCTGACGATGTTTATTTCATCTCTATGTCAGTTTTTTGTTGGCATGGAGCACCTGCATTACCCCATGAAGTATCAAAAACCTTCTGCCTGTACTACTTGTAAATATTATATACTTGAGTCGACTAAAATGGTATTTGTGTGTGTGTGTGTGTGTGTGTGTGTGTGTGTGTGTGTTTGTGTGCGTGTTTTTGTGTGTGTGTGTGTGTGTGTAGAGGCCCGCGGTGTACAGTAGACTGTCAGACAGAGACTAATCACCTCGCCGTAGTGGTGATTGCGTATTCGAGGGCTAATTTCTCTGTTGCTTTAAGGGCTGATTTGACTATTACCAAGATCCATTGTTAGACTTTTCCCACTATTTAACTGTGATCACTGTTATTATTATCAGCTGTTAATGAATAAAGAGCTTCTGATTGTTCTCTTCTTGACTTAAATGCGACTACAAATGTAGCTGCGAGAGAAAGCATTGTCACCTCCTCAATGCCTACTTTTACAAGCTGTAATTTTATTGTACAACTATTTTGCCTGTTTTTGCCTGATTTTATGCCTCTTTATAAACTCCTGGCTGACTTTATTAGCTGTTACAATTCAATATATTATCCCTGTATTACATATACACAGGCCATCTTTCATTAGTTATTTTTTATTTCTATTTATTTAGAACCAGATAAAGTCTCTAGGGATGTCTGAATCAAGTTTTTGCTTCTGATCTTGGTCCAAGTCATTTAAAAAGGACCTATTATGCTTATTTTCAGGTGCATACTTGTATTCTGGGTTTCTACTAGAACATGTTTACATGCTTTAATGTTCAAAAAACGCTTTACTTTTCTCATATCGGCAGTGCCGCAGCACCTCTTTTTCACCCTTTGTCTGAAACGCTCTGTTTAAGCTCCTGCCCCCCCCCCTTCCGAAAAGTCCAGTCTACTCTGATTGGTCAGCTGGCCCACTGCAATGATTGGTCAACCGAAACAAACTGTTCGGACTTTGCTTCAGCTCCGCTTTAACTAGCTTTGTTTGAGGGCGTGCCAAACTAGCCGCTAGGCAGGTATTATGCAAATGTGTTACTTGGTGACATCAACACGTTACGGAAGAAAAGGACTTCAAGCAAGGCGTTTCAGGCGGTTCAGGGGCAGTGATTCTTGGGGTCTCTTTGGCATGGACTTTGTAACTTTGGAAACCTTTTACATCCACAAAAAACTATAAAGCATAATAGTATCTGCAAAGTCCCAATCTGATATTTATACATTCCTACATAATACAGCTTCACATTGTAGATTTAAACATAAGTAGGGCTACAATAAAATGATTAAATTAATACATTTAGATATATGTTTGACGGCTGGCATTAAGAGACTACTGAACAGCCTCCATCACAACTTTTTTTTGCTTATGGTGTTTTATACACTATGGTGTGCTATAGTATGCTATAGTGTGCTATAGTGTTTTTTATATATCTGTGGAGATGGCAGTTTCCGTCTTGATCTGTTATGGCTGGAAAGTTTGAGGAGGATTTGGACAGCCTCACTTCATCCCCAGCATGAACAAAGTTCAGATGTAGTTTTCAGCCAACAGCAACGCCTGTATAATGTCGCTGGAATAGACACAAAGCGACAAACCACAAACTGTCATTGCGCATATCATTGATTGAAGCTCCTGGCTGCTGTTTATTTATTACAATGAATACATTGCAGTGTTTTAATGCAACGCAATTTAGCGTTTTTGACAGCTGGTGCACCTGATGATATCAAGCAGTTAAAATTAAAATCTTTAATTGGCCCTCAATCCTGTACGTCAATTCGGAAAATCCCATGCCTCTAGTCTAAACGCTCGACTCTGCTTTCTACCCACCTTCCCGCCTGTTTGTTTGACGGTGAAGGTCCAATCTTGACTCAGTGTTTACCACTTCACCCCCTCCTTCGCCTCCTGCTCTCCACCCTGCCCCCTTTGTCGCCCCCCGCCCCTCTAAAAGTGAAAGTGCTGATTGCTTTAAAAGACCATACAGACACGTTGGCAGCCATTATCTATGGTTAGAGAGGACCAAGCAGAGAGCCAGGCCTTTTATCCCAACGACTCCGCTCCCTCCCGCCCTCCCCTGCTGGTTTGTGTATGTCAAAGCTGCGTAATTTGGCCCAACGTATGGCCCAGCGAGCCACAGTTAATGAGGGGCTGTTTGAGAGTTAAATGCACATGAATAATCATCGGGGAGCTGGAGCTACAGAGAAAGAGAGAGGGAGAGAGAGAGATTTAGATATCAACACATGCAGAGGGGGTCGAGGGACCGAGTGATCAGAGACAGAGACATGTAATGGTAACTGTGCTACATGTTCAGTGAGCATTTACACGTTTCTTCATGTTGGAGTATACAAATATCTGTCTTTCATATTTTTCACACTAATAATTCACTTTACCTCGTCACTTTTATACTTTCACCAGTATACTGTCTCTAATTCATTACTTCCAGTTCCCCAAACAGAAAAAATATGACATGCAATTAAATAATTGACATTGAACAGTTGTTGAAAAAAAAAAAAAAATGCCAACACTATTATGAATGAGCACTCTTGTCTCTAACAAGTGGAGAAGATTTCTGTATTTCTCCTCCAAGGGATGAGCACATGTGTCTAAAATGGACTTCCAGGAGAAAAAAAACTAAATAAATAATATACGCCTGATGTTTAGCAGTGCTGCCCTAGGATATGTGAATCCTCAGCGATGCAATTAGCTCTATTGAATAGCTGGCGTGGTGGCTTTGGCTGCTAAATAGCCTGTTGTTGACATGTTTGTTGGGCTTGTCAGGTGTTTGCATGGCTCGTGGTGGGTAGATGGTGGGAAGTAAACAACATGGTACTATGGGGGATCCAATGGGAATGTACAGTATATCCAGAAGTGTGAATGGATGTTAAATTGGCATCTGCTTTATATATCTGTACAATGTATTGCTATTTGTAACAATGTGCTGTATGTTGAAACTTAAATTTTTTTTCTGTTTTAGTTGCCTACCAACTATAGCAAGTCAGATGAGCTGAGTACTGAATCCACATATTATCCAACTGCTGATTTAACACACTAATTAGACCGTGGTGCAGGGGTGTTTGAACACGCAGGGATCCCTGTGTTCCAACAAAGACTCGCTCTGCCCAGCACCAGCTATCAGGGAGAAGGAGTGTAATGGTAGAAGTCAAAACAGGGCCATTCATTTGCTCTTGTTGAGCTAAGTGCATTCTTGGCTCACAGTCGGGGGGCATCGCACCAGACTGCGCGGCGAAAGCCAGAGAGCCCATTTGTGGAGGCAAATGTCACCGTGTCACACCGCCCTGCATCTCTGCATCTTTCTCTCTCTGGCTGGTACCCTGCCGTGCCCTTCAGCTGCAACTCTTTACATCTGTTTCTCCTTCTTTCTCCCTCTCTCTCTATTTCAACTCTCAAGCCCCCTCATCATGTCCATCTACCTGTCTTTCAAATCCGTTACTACTTTCGCTTTTTCTTCCCCCACTGCCTCAAACAGCCCTCCAAATGTTACCCTCACAGCTTGTTTTGTGTCTACCTCTCTCCGTTTCTCTTCCGGCGCTACCTTTTTCTTGCCAGTCATCGTTCAGCCTCAACTGAACTCTAAAAGTGGGTAGCTTTTTCATTGCACTCTCTCACCCTTGGTGCATTCGTCTGTTCTGTCTTCTCTGTCCTCCCTTCCTTTCTTCCCTCGGTCAGCCAGTGGACGTTTTCTGGTGTGTTTATAACACGTAAAACCGAAGGAGAGTGATCAAGGCAAAGATGGAGAGTGATCTCCTTTATCCCTCCCATCCCTCATTCCCTCTTTATTTCCCTTTTCCTTCCTTCCTCCCTCATGTGTCACAGAGACTGTTTCATCTTGCCGGTCGCTTGTTTGCATTGCAACCAGAGCGCGCCACCGTGGTTTGCATGTTGCCACTCTATCACAAAAACCAAACAGCGAGTGTGTGCTCTCGGCCTGGCAAAATGTTTTATAAGGCAGTAACCGCGTGTGTGTGGAGCTGCCAAGATAATGAATAGGCGACGCAGCTCATGCATGCTAATGTTATGTTGTAAGCAGTTTTGTTGACAAGTGCTAATACTTCTTTCATACTATCATCAAAAGCAGCTAATACAACAGCCATTACTCCATAGCACTCCATGCACGACATGATGGATTGTGACCTTAATATAGGTTAGCCGAGTTTTGAAAGTTAAACAACCTGCAATAAATCACGGAATTATTACAATGCGCTTTAATTGGTTAAGGACTGTTTATTTCCTAAAGAGGTAGGAAAAATTGGGTTTCTGCACTTTTTAATTTGCAAAGTGCATTTTCATTACAAATGGCAGTTTAATATTACCCTCCTTTGTCATGCAAAATACGCAACACACTGGCAATCTATTAATTGGACAAAAATGCAGTGCCAGCGTAAATCCTCCTCCTCTCTCACTCCGTCTCTCTGTCTCTCTCTCTCTCTCTGCACCTCTCGGGTGGTAAGAGCTGGTAACATCGATCAGAACCAGAGACCAGGTAGACAAAGTTAAATGTTTCTTTCTCTCTCTCTCTCTCTCTCTCTCTCTCCATGCCAGTCCCTATCTGCTAAGGGAAATACAACAACAAATAAACGCAAAACGAAGATGACGGGCCATTGTCTACTCTGTGTCAGTAGCTTATTAAGAGATAGTAAATATGAGGGACATGCTTGGTAATTATGCCAGCCCCCTGTTGGTTTTGGATTTCAGCTCTTCTTTATGTGATTCATACAGTAGAGGATGAAGCTGCTGCTTCTTTTTTTTCCTGCATATTATACACACACACACTGCCACACCACAAACTATGTCTTTACACAAAACATTTTTTACTTAACTGTGCATGCACAATCTGCAATTTATAGGAGAAATTCATCCTGAAACAGTTTAGCTTCATTAAAACAGCTATTGACTATGTAGCTTGCACATCTGTGTCCATTCTGTTAGAATACTTTTTTATTCCCTCAAATGATTGTCCAAAGAGACGTGTACACTGCGGCAAAATTAGAATTACATAGAAGACATACGTTTATTTCACTATCTAATACATCAAGTAACATGTTTTGCCGTCAGTCCATCAGAATTAAAGAGCGAGGGCTTCTTTCTAGAGAGCTCATGAGAGGAAACAGGTGCACTGAATTTCAGTTTGGTGCTCTGCCTTTAAAAAGGACTGTATTCTGTTGGTTTCCCCCAAACACATTAAGGAAAAAGGCAATGGTAAAAAACATGTCTTGATCATTTTGAGGAATTTTATTTACAGCTAATGGACCGACAGAATTGCTTTCACTTTTTGTGTACCACTTTATTGCTGCCTTTCTCTCGAATGTGTTGTCATAGTTATCACTTGGCTACTGTATATGTTTAACCCAAAGCTGAATCCAACAAGCTCACACCTGTTCTCTGCAAGTTGTCAAAATACAGGAAATGAAGTATATCCCACTTATAGTAAAAGAGGTATACTGCAAAAAAAAAAAAAATTAAATACATCATACCATCACTGATTAATTTAACAACAGAACTTTCCTTTTAGTTTGATAGTAACATTACTCCTTTTTCACCTTTTGGCTGCTGATTAAACCTTTGCAGTCATTGAGTTTGCTTTGGTTGCAATGTCGTTGGTCAGGGAATTTGAGCTTATTCTCATTATGTGCTCATTGTAAGTAATCATTTAAGTCATGGCTAAATGTAAACTGTGAAGATCCAATATGAGCTCCCTCACAGTTCAGGCTGTTCTCATACACCGTTCCTAGCAATACATACGAAAAAGTAATGCATTGTAATTTGTGTATATAGCCACAAAATCAATTTGTATGTAATCCACGTAATTGTGAAGTGTAAAGAGCGACAAACGCCGCATAGGGAGGAGGTCGGGTTGGATGGGTGGCTCAAAAAACACCAGACTTTCGCCCAGGAGACCGGTGTTTGTGTCCCTTATGAAACCAGAAGACAACATTGATTCATTCGTTATGTAACTTCCGTACTCAAGTTACCCCACTTTTGTAGTTATTTTAACCCAAACCACGATCTTTTCCTAAATCTTCCTAGTTTTATTTTGAAAAGACTGGAGCGGGAATTGACACGTGCGTCACGTGTTGCTAGGCATTCGTAGGAAAACGCACAAAAAATGTTTTCGTAAGAAATCATATGAACCATTATATGAGGTTGCACAGCTACAGTCTGAAATTACCTGTACTATTTAGAATTAACGATTTTTGGTACGTGCACATATGTTGACATGTGACATGTGTTCATTATGATTTCTTAAGTCTAACAAATCACTATTTAAAGAGTTATTGGTGGGTTAAAAATTGGATTAAATTTGAATGACGTTCACATATGTATATTAAAAATGATTCTTGAAAACTGAGACTAGAGTGGCGTGTGACTCCCTGATGGCAGCATGACGACACGTTGCCAGCTGCTTTTGACAGGGTGCCACCCAGACATGTCACCGTGCTGTCCTGTATCTCTAACCCCAGCCAACGCGCACACACACACACACACACACACACACACACACGCACACACACACTCTATATCCCCTCGAGGCCATCACTCACCCGTCATTCTTCGATGCCTCGTAGACCAATCAGGCGCCGTCTCATGAGACGCAGTGTCACACATTTAAGGATGCATGACAAAGTGCTCCTTGATTTCCCAATGGCCACAGTCTGCGGCCTGCAAGCGCTTCGAAACACGCATAAACGTACACACACACACATGTGCTCGCACCCGCAACATGCTTACATATGTGATAAAGGATGCATGTCAAAGGATATTACATCAGCAGTAGGTGAGTGGATGAGAGTTTTGCTTAGTGGGCAGTGTCTTGGGTCCATTTAAAGAGGACCTATTATGCTTTAGTGCTTTTCCCCTTTCCTTTAATATGTTATAAAGTGCATATAAAAGGTCTGCAAAGTTACAAAGCCCAAAGTCCACGCCAAAGGGAGTTACTCTCCCCCAAAGGAACACTGCTCCTGAACTGCCTGAAACGCCTTGCTGGTAGTCCCGCCTTTTCTTCCGTAACGTGATGTCACAAAGTAACACATTTGCATAATAACTGTCTAGCGTTCAGTTTGGGCTTTCGGAAGGGGGGGCTCAAACAGAGCGTTTCAGACAGAGTGTTGAGAAAAGCAGCACAGCCGGAATGAGAAAAGTAAAGTGTTTTTTTGAACATTAAAACATGTTATAGTAGAAAACCAAAATACAAGTATGCACCTGAAAATGAGCATAATAGGTCCTCTTTAAGCAATTAAGGCCCCAACACACCAAGCGGTCGGCCTAAGGACAGTTTGGGGCCGTCGGTGAGCGTCCGACAGCCTTGTTTTTTTGGTGTGTCCAGCACCGTCGGCTCTAGTCTGCCTGTGGCAGCGTTTTTTTGGCCGATTCAGCATGTTGAATCGGCAGTGGCGCCCGTTGGTGAGAGAAATCACTCTGATTGATTGTTCAGCTTAAATGAATCAGTACACGAGGAGAGTAAGCCAACGAGTAAAGTCAAGAGGGAACACACAGAAGGCTCTTCTCATTTTTCATCTTCATCTCATCTGATCATTCCAAAACATGGATATTTTCACAACAACATGGCCATCTGGAATGAAGCTAAGTGGTGAGTGAGAGTGCTGAGAAAATGGTTGGCAAACGCTGCTTTGTTTCATGTATGTATCTTAACAACGGCTTGTATATCCGCAGTCCTCGGTCTTCCGGTTTCCCTTTTTGAATGACGAATACAGACTATCGCTGCCTGCTGGTGTGGAGTTATTTCACACAGGCGCAGAACGTACGTGGTAGTTGGCCGTGGGCTGTAGTCTTTACGGTGTGTGCAACTTTTTTGGCAAGACAAAGGCAACGTGAGGCGACACAACTGGTGGCTTTCTTCACCGCTAGTTCTTTGATGTCAGGTTGGGCCTTTAAGGACAGTGAGAGAAAAGCAGAATTGTCAATAATTTCAGTTTTTATGAGTGGATATTTTGTCATTTACATAACAAAGCAAAGCATTTTAAGCTAAGACAGTAACTTTCTACTCAAAACTTTCCATGAGTCCATGTAGCACTCATGCACTTTTCTCCCACCATACATCCTAGTTATAGTGTAATGCAGCAAAACAAGGCCAGCCGCTGGGCACTAAAAGCATGCGGCTTCGATTCGTATAAGATGTGAGGCCATAACCACCCAGTCACCAGGCTATTTCAGACCGCTCTTGGTTTGGCTTTGGACCCGAGTCATTCTGCAGCGGGGAAACATCCACGGCCCACCAGCACGCCCCCACCGATGGAGCGAAGCTTCTCTTTGATGCTGACATTTTCAAACAAGGAAAAAGCTCCGTGGTTGACCTGTGTTCTCTCTCTCCCTGTGTTTTTCTCTCTCTTTCTCTTATTTTTCTCTCATGTGTGTTTGTCACATTGAGCCAGGCTAAATGATGGGGCCTGTGAGGTACAGCAGAATGGTTTTACTATTAGAATGGAGAGAGAGAGAGAGAGAGAGAAAGGAATTAGTAATAGCAGTAGTCTGTTCAAGTTGTTCGGGTCTCAAAGTTACCTCTATATGACCCACAAAAACAGTGATTTTGCTCAGGGAAAAGGCATTTTAGACCCATTACTCAAGCCATTGTGGTTGTGCACTCATATGAAACAAGGCGGATAGGGTGGGGGTAAAGGCGAGAAAAAGGTATAGCGCCAAAGCTCAATCGCAAACATAGCTTTTATGCCGGATGAAAGCAGAACTTCAATTGGCGAGAGCTTTCAGGGTCCTGTGTATGGGTTGCATTGAAGAAAGGCGTACAGTAATGTTACAAAGCCATTTGTGCCACACTTTTGCACAATTACGGCCTTTTCTCTAAAAACGCGTTGTTTATAATAGGTGACTGAGGCAACAATTGCTCCGGAGTAGCTTTGAAGCTGGGTGCTCCGCAGAGTCGAGGCACAATGCACCAAACATGTGACAATGAAGAAGAGCATAATCTTCATAAACCAACAGCGAATCGCCATTTAACCGGCATTGTGTGTAGTGCGTATAATCATGAATAATACTCTACATGTTGCGAGTGTCTGTTTTTAAATCTTTGTATTTGTGTGTATGTTTGTGACTATCTCAGGTTTTGCCTTTTTCAAAATAAGCACAAAGTGCAGTGAGACAGACGTCCCTCCTCCCAGCAAACTCCTCTATCAATCCCAACCATTTAGCGTTTTCTTTTCCACAGCGACAGGGGGCCACGACTGCTTGACGTTCTGACATCAGCTGCTGCTGCGATTCACCATCTCTTCGCCAGCTATATGAAACAGTAATTTGTTTGTAACACAATGCCCGCGCATATCCAAACACCAACACTGTCTTAGGCTTATGTGAGATAAATCAGTCATAAATCAATTTACCAAACCGTATATTCTGAGCTGGCTTTTCAAACCGGGTCTGTTTTGGTAATGGAGTAATCCTTTTTAATAGAAAATACACACACCCACACTGTTCTTTTTACAGAGTTTGATGGATTAGCTTTTCTGCTGAATTCCATGGATGACATCCTGGAGTGGAAATCCAGGTGTGGTGATCCTTTTATTTATTTTTTTCTTCTTCCTTTTTTTCCCTCGGGGAGCTGGAAATTGCAGACTGGGTGGGTGTTATGCCTACATCTCAAATGATGAGAGAGAAAGAGATATATGGAGAGAGACTTGTGTTTTTCATTGTAGTTGTTCAAATGTACACTAGTTAAGACATATTCTTTACTGATATTTGTAATATTTAAGTAAATAAATGTCTTGTTTATTGAATATTACAGTTAAGTTTCAGCGATTAAATATCAGATACCACCTTAACAACAATGTAGTGTGACGACAGTGTTGAATTGAATTGGTTCGGCTGTATATTTATATCACATTTATTCATGCTTCTTTTACTTAACATGCTCATTTCACTCATCCAATAGCCAGTATACTCAATCATGAAAAATGCAATAATGCTGCCACTCTAACATGACTGATCCTCATTCTTCCAATTAACCACAGAGGTGAAAAGTTGAAACGGTTCACAGCGACATTTTCCAACAATGGGATTCATCACCTCTCAGCTATTTGTCTTTCATCCTTCTCTTTCTGCATTGCTTCACCTCACCACTTCATCCTCTCTTTCATGGATCTGTGTGGAGGTCAGGTTTAGCTCAGGTGCGCTGCAGACAAAGGCAAAGAGAGTGTGAGTGAAGCTACTGTGACCGCGGCTATTTATCTCCAGCCGCCTATGGCTAAAACACTGGCGGTGGCCATTCAGCAACTCGGTGCGGTTTTCTTTAACCAATCGCAAGGCGTGACGTTGGAAAGTGAAAGTACCTGCAGCCACGTTCCGCCCGGCCTCCGGCGTGACGGACAGGCCTGTCAGCAAGCGACGTGAAACACCTGGATAGGAAACACAGCCGGCCAAAACCAGGATTGCTCACATGTTTTACTGCTGTCTGAATTAGTTGTTTTGTCTTTTCTCTTTGGATTACGGCCAATAAAGAGAATACGGATGGTTGAACTCCGGAGGGTTCATCTCTTTCTGTGGCATCCTGAAGCTGCACACAGGCGGGTGTGTTCACTCCCTCGTGCACTCCAATGCATCAACAGCAGATATAGTTAAAAAGACACACAGAAGCATGCGCATACATACACACCATGTCACCAAGTGTGTGGGAGTCATACTGACTTCTTTCTCTCACACAGGAGATATCTTCTCCTAGAGAAGATCGCTATCCGGAGGATTTATAGATCCTAATAGACATTCCTTGCAGTGCCCTGGATGAGATGTCAGAATTGATGGCATGCAGACTTTTATTACCTGGTATGGTGTGTGTAATTAGGTTAAATAGATGGGGTTGGACACGCATGGTAAAGGCTACATTTCTCACCCCGGCTGGATTTATTGGCCACGCTCCGCTCTCCGAGGTCTGCTCTAATGCACTCATTTGCATGAGGGCACATGTAGCTGATGTGTGTATTACTGTTACGTCAACTGCCGAGCACAATGACAAGGGCCGGCTCATGAATAGTTTGGTTCAGCGGTTGGCAACGGCCCGGCCCGCCAACTGCCTATTAGCTATGATATGAAAGCTGCCTTGGCAAGTGTTGGATTGATACTTGACACGTCGAACAAAGCTCATTGTCATTATAATTACTATACGTTGAGTCTTAATTTCATGGTCGTCCATATTGCCAGCGTGATAGGGCTGTCTGTTACTTACATCTTCAGTAACAGCTGTCTATTCAGCCAGTGTATCCATCCGCCTTTCACATGTTCAACAGTCTCAGAAATAACGACTTCATAATGACTATAATCACCTCAGATGTAATTATAATGCATAGCCATTGCTACAATTAAACTGTATTTTCTGAAGAAACATACCACTTTTTTTTCTTCCTCCAGATGTCCAATCATGTGTAAATCACTGATAAACTAATAGCGGAGGACTATATGTGTTATGACCCGTTCATTGAATAGACTTTAAAAGGAATCACTTTATACCAGTTACTCTGTCATTTGCTGGAGGGTCCATCCCATCTGTCTGTTAAGGACAAGCTGATAATGAAGTGTATTTGATGAAGTAAGTTGATAATGAGAGCTAGCCGGCCAGCGGTAATGACAGTGTAGGAGCGGCGGCGGTGGCAGTAGCCTGCAGTGGTGGATGTTACTGTTCAGACTTTTCTGACCTTCACAGATTCCAGTTTCCCCTCCAATACCCATCATCAGATTGAATCATTGAGGAGGCGTGTGTGCTCGCGTTTGCAGGAGTGTGTGTGTGCGTGCAAATGTGCCAGGATGATCTCATTCACCAAGGTCTCCCCTCCACCACCCCTCCTAGTTTGGGGGGGGGACAAAAATAATCTTGCAAAGAGGGACGTTCACATTCACACGCATTCGTGCACACAACCCGCCTCTGACTCCAAGGCCGGGCAATTGGCTTGGAGCAGCTGAACCGTGTTACGCTACTCACACACTCACGAACACACACACACACACACACACACTCCCCATTTCCTTGAACCTGGCTACTTGCCTTTGCATCAGGACGAGCTCTGTAAGCCCTCCACTGGGATGTGGGGTGCATAGCGAAGCAATTTGTCTAATATCTCCAGCATCCTCTCCCTCTCTCTCTGCCTATCCACCTGTCTTTATTTTATTCTCTTGCATGCACATGCACCATTTCTTCCCCTTATTCTCTTTCACTCTTTTTATTCCCCTCCTTCCTCATACTCAGCTACTACACGCTTGCCACTTTCTCCCTGTTCCACCCTTCGTCCCCCCCTCCCTCCCAGGCTAGGAGACACCACAGAGGGGTCTGCTGAAGACAGGGCCCATTGACAGGCTAGAGTGGCAGTAACTTATTGTCTATTGATGGAGTGTGACAAATCATGTGGGAACGCAGGGGTGCATGGCGGTGAGAGCCAGGGTGTTGAGTACGTGAGCGTGCCTGCTCGCATCTCAGATGTGTATGTGTGTGTATGCCCGCATGTGTTTGTGCCTTTTTGTGTCTATGCCTGTGTGTGTGTTTGAGCGTAACGTCTTAGTGTGGGGCAGGCGGGCATAGCCGGGACCCTTCACAGCTCATTTAGCCCAAATGGGGCCACCTGGGTGGTGAGGGAGCTCAGCAGGGCGGCCCTGGCACTCTGGAGCCCCGCTGACAGCCCCCCAAATATAGGGGCTCCGTCGGCCTATTAATCAACACAGCCACTCTGACAAATCACCGCAACTATGACCTAATGAGAGGGGGAGAGAGGAATGAGGGGAAGGAAAGAGGTGGAGACATAATGGAGGAGGTGGAGGGGGCATATGGACGGAGGTTGTAAGCATGGAGGCTAAGAAGTGACAGAGAGAGCAGAGGCTTAATGAAAAGGAAATGAAAGAAGGAGTAGCCCGACATCGCGGCTGGCAGTGCGTGCCATGGGGGTAAGCCATGAGGTAATGAGAGGAGAACGCTAACACAGTTGTCATCCGTCGGCGATCTCCAGTCCTACTCACAGCGAACCAATTGATTTGTTATGAAAGCCCAAATCACGCACTCCAAAAATGTAACAGAGTGGATTAGCAAGCGCCTCGCTCAGCCCCTCCAATTTCTCCGTCGCTGGTAAATAAATTAGACCACAAATACTTTCTCGACACTTTTTTTTTTGCAGATGCTTCAGAGCAAATTAGAGGTGAGAAGACGTTTGAGTTTGAAAGCAAACAACATTGATGTATGTCTCCTTCTCCGGTTCCCACCCTGAGGTGAGCTAGCATCTAATCTCTCCACTACCGATCTCAGGTCCAAATCACATTAGCCGGGATCAGAGGTGAAACTGGAGCTTTTCAACAGCAGCCTGTTCTCACTAATGAACCCCCATGGCCATCCAACTGCATATTACAGCCACACTGAGTGAGGGGGAGAAACTTTTTTGCAATAATCATTATGTAATTGCGCCATGCCTGGGTTTCCATCGCCCTGACATTTTGAAAGCTCGATAGCAATATCTTTATGCTTCTCTATAGGGAATAAGTTTGGAGTGGCTGTACTGTATATGATTGATGGTTTTCTGAGGCTAAGCAATCTACTTTATTGTAATTATATAGTTTGGTGTCTGTCTGAAGTTTATACAATATTAGTTTATTCGCGATGAATTCTGTGTTGGGAACCCAGATTGACTGGACTGACATCGATTGTGTTTGTTCAAGTGACCCAGCTGTTAAGTCACTCAATCAAGAAGATACAACCTCAACACACACACAAACGTACGTTCCTCCTCGCTCCTCTCCCATTCTAGCAATTAATATGCAGCCACTAAACACTAGAGTGAATATTCAAAAGCAGCACCTTCCTATTGACTTGTATCTGTCTGCTCTGCTGTCCAGGCATGGGATCTATGTGATATACTAAGCCCAGCCTGTCTGTTCCATCGACTGGCCCAGGATGGAAGGCCCATATAGAGGATGCACAACTGCATGCTCCTTCCATCCATTACCTAGTTATGGTAACGCTGCAACATCTACTGCTTCTGAGTCTGTTGAACAGAAAGCCACATGCACACATCTGCTCCCAGTTCAGGCTGACTGAGGCTCATTGACGAAGGTGTTGCGTGTCTATGCGTATGTGTGTGTGGATGCATCACCAAAGGATTTTCTTCACCAACTTAAATGAAAGGCATTTGTTCGCCCAAGGTGACTAAAGTAAGATACTTTCCCAATAAATTAGGCTTATTTGTTCTGCTTTGTGTATCTTGTGTACAGTTGGAGCTTTTACTCGCTTTTCTTAATCAGTGGTTTGTGTAAATGACGCTGTCTCAGATGTTTGCTCATTTAAACTATCTCTTTACATGTGAATGATATAAACACTCGTGAATCAAAATCCACTGATTATAAGGATTAAATCTGTCTTCTGATCCAGCGTACGGCCGGACAATTACTGTACCACCCCCCTTCAACAGCTGCAGCTATACAGCACGCCATGCTCCCAGAATGTAAAGTGATTGAGCTGATGAATGTATAGTCAGATGTATACTCCACTATGACTAACTATATAGTGTGCATCCTCACTTTGTAATAGATGTAAAGTCTGCCCGTGCCATGTATTGTCACTACACAGATTGTCAGTATATTGATGCCTCTATTAACTGTAATTCCTCTACATTTAATGTATTTGGTAAATAATGTGAATCTGATTTATTTTCTAAATTAAATCCATCTTTGTCAGTGGAATGTTATTTTGCATGGATTTTAATTAAGGCCTTTGTGATTGTTCTGCCCAGTGGGCAACCTCGGGGTCTGAAAATGCCGACGCTGAAGTGCCTTAATATTGCATTCTTTCTAACAGCCAGCAGGGGGCGACTCCTCTGGTTGCAAAACGAAGTCCGATTGTATAGAAATCTGAGAAAATGACCCTACTTCTCACTTGATTTATTACCTCAGTAAACATTGTAAACATGAGTTTATGGTCTCAATCGCTAGTTTCAAGTCTTCTTCAATACAGCATGATGTTCATTTAGTAAATTATGGTCCCATTTAGAGTCAAATAGACCATAAAGCAGGGTATGCTTTAGGGCATACCTTGTGATTGACGTCGCTACCACAGTGTTGTCCGTTCTGGGAGTTGTCCCTGTTTTCGTCTTGCAACTATAACCCTTTCACAGTGTGTTTTTAGTTCATGAAAGTTAATTATAACATTTTGTTTGCCTAAAAATGTCACCAAAAAGGTCACCACCCTCTTGTGTCATTTCTGGTTGCAAAAAACAAGATGGTGACGGCCAAAATGCCGAAACTCAAGGCTTCAAAACTGCAGTCCACAAACCAATGTGACGTCACGGTGACTACGTCCACTTCTTATATACACTCTATTGTTCCGCCTCTGTCCTACTGCTTAGAGGAACAGTGTTTTGGGGAATCAATTGGCCGGAATGGAATATAATATTCATAACTATATTTTGATTGGTGTATAATAATGTGTTTTCGTTAGCTTAGAATGAGCCCTTCATATCTACATAGAGAGTTAGTCCTCTTCATAAAGTCCGCCATGTTGCTCTGCCATGTTTCTACAGTAGCCCAGAATGGACAAACCAAACACTGGCTCTAGTGAGAGCCTTTCATGTTTTTACATTACCTGAAGGCCACCATAGTTCTCTGACATGCTTGTGAAACTGCAGTAGCGGGAGCTGCAGAGTGCAAAACCGTTGTACCGCCAGCCACCTTCTGACTTCAGTCAATGTATTCTCATACAACGGTTCGTATGATATCTTACAAAATGTTATTCCTCATTTTTCTTGCGTTTTCCTATGAATGTCTAGCAACACATGACGCACGTGTCAATTTCCGTTTGTTACATGCATAAGTATGGCCCTTGAGCAAGGCGAACGGCGTTACCACGGTTTTGCAGTCTGTGGCTCTCGTTACCGCAGTCTTGGAAAAGGAGGAGTGAGTTGTGGGGTAGTCAGTTGGTTGCAATCTGCAACATCACTGATAGATGCCACCAAATCCTACACACTGTTCCTTTAACTACCCAGTGATTTAATCTCATAGCAAATTCTCACTTGTGGTCAAGGTCACCTGGGACAGAACGCCAACTTTTTAACCATTTTCTCTCAAAAGAGACAAAATGACTAATGTGATATGACATTCAGTGTTGATGATGGCAGCCTCGGCCAGTCCTCCACCACACTAGTACGTTAATGTCAATAATGTTTAATGCTTAGTTTGTAATGTATTGGCCGTTACAGCACAAATGCAAAGCAGGGAAAACTCAACATCACATGGATAAAGGTGATAAAGGTGTTTTTTTGTGATACTATGTGTGCCTGCAACCAAATCATGAATGATGATGTTACCCCGCTATTTTCACAGCATTTGACAATGTTTGTATTTTGGCTGTAAGAAATGCAACACTGCCAGAGGGCTGTGTGTATGTGTGTGAGTGTGTGCATGTATGCTCTCCTGAGTTGACAATAGACCTTTACAGCATCAAATCCCTACAAGGTGAGGCACAACTTAAAAAACGTCTTTTCATCGCCTTCCTTATCTCTTTCACACTGCTGTTGGCAGCAAGAAAGAGAAAGAAAAACTGAGAGAGGGAGCATTATAATTTTATTATAAGGACGGAGGGGGTAAAATAGAGCACAAGCGATAAGAATCTGGAGATTAGGATGGAGCAGAACAATAAATTATGCAAAGTGTTTGAAAACACATACAGCTATAATTAAGTGCCATTTGATTTTAAATGAGGTGACAGCAAGGATTTATTTATCTCCTTAACCCCCTAAAACTGCCATTAGCATGGTAGAAAATGAACTGTTTGAACTGGTGAGAGAACAAGGCCTTGATTTGATACACAATAACAGAGAACCCCAACCAAAAACTGATACACGCACACGCACACACACACACACACACACACACACACACACACACACACATAGAAAGGTGAGATCAATGTCTGCATGGACTAATCAGTTCATTGCAGGCCCAGCAAAACCACGGGAGCCCATTGCTAATAATGTCATTATGAATGGAGCCTGAACACGGCTGTATTTACAGTATGGCCCTCAGTGAGAGTTTCCACACCAACTGGTGTCAGTTGGTGGCACTAATTTCATCACACTGTGCAGCTATTGACTAGACTTGTTGTTAAAATAAAATTGTTTCTATTTTATGATTTCAGGATGTAGGCTTTGGGCCCTTCTGTGTAGAGTTTGATGCGCTGCAGTGTTGATACTGCACTTGTTGAAACTTCATCATGTGTGTAATTCCAAGATCTTACTCACAATTATTTGATTTCTCCAAAACACAACTGTTGTTGCATATTTTGTCCTTAGCCTCAATGTGGTGTTTGACTTTGTGACAGGCTTCCAGTAACTTCAGTTTTATTCCAACATTGTTCTTCAGCTCGATCTCTCACCATGAAATCAACCGTACTGGCAACTTACCCAACTAAGCCACTACATAGTCCAAAAAAAGTAGAATATTCTGAAATATGCAATTTATTCATAGTGGCTATGGAAATGATACATAGCTGCGTTTTAATAGAAGTTTTGCCAGATCAGTGTCTAAGAGCGAGGCCTTTGTCTGAGAGCAAGTCGCAGTTTCTCAACCCTCAGCGCTCCTTAGTAGATTTCACAGTTTATATTATGCACAAATGACAAAGAGAAAGTACTGAATAAGTAATAGGCTATTTCCTGGTAGCACATTGAGGTGAAATCACAACGAACATCTTTTTTTTCCCTCTGTATGCTGTTCAGTGGGGAGTGAATGCTTGTTCTCGGTGTTTGTGCATGTGTGTGTGAGGAGGGCAAATCTAAAGCTACTGACTGTTTATCTGAATCGGCTTTGTTCATTAATTCATGGCTGATATTTTATGCATTTGGTGACAAAGTTTAAAAGAGTATAGACCCAAATGCAGACACAAAACACTGAGGGAGGTATGTTACTTTATGGGAGGCTTTAATGATTATTCTAGGAAGAAGTTTGGGGGCCTGCAGATCATCTGGTAGCAGAGGAAGTTGGACTGTGAGTTGAGGGGTTGCAGAGAGGCTGATGAAGGCAACAAGTAATCTTAGGCTGGAGACAGTTGAATGTTGTGTTGTGGTGGACTGCAGGGGAAGGCGCAAGATGGAAGAGAAGGTGGTTCTTTGTGGCCAACTGCAGGTTACAACAAAACTCTCAGACTATTCATAAACAAATCACAGTGAAATTATTTTGGGAAACTGGATGAACTGGTGAGCCTTAAATACACTGGAACCATTATAAAACACTGAGGAGTGATCCATAAAGACTCAGGAGCTGGCATGTGGTGCGGAAAACCCAGTCCATAATATTTGGCACATTCTCTACAGGACCTATTAGGGTTTGTGTTGAGGCTTTGTCTTCCATCTTTTTAGCTTGTGTATGAGATTGTGTTTCACATGCACACGATTCGACTGTTATCAGGCCATTAAATAGCCATTATCAGTCGATATAAGCACCATAGATGTGGGTCATTGGGGGCCTGCTACGCCTACTACATTGTAAAAGTGAAAGCGAAACTTAAAAGTAAAATGTTCTAACACGTAAAACTGCATGAAACTTCTTTAGGTTTAGGCAACAAAAACACTTTTGGCTTAAAATAAGTATGTTTCAAAAGTGAAAGTCAAACTTAATGCTTGTGAACACAAAGACATTGTATGTTTCACACAAGATGTCAACCCCAGCCTCCTGGGTATAAACCATGTGTTTTGTATTCCAGCCACCGCCCCACACCTCCACCTCATATGGAGTTTTGTGCTGTCTATACTACAGCGCCTGACTTCTGCTTCTACGATCGCTAGAGGTCGCTGTCGTGTTCTTTTATACCTTCTTTTAGTGATCTACCATGTGAATAGATGATAAAACCTTATATTGGGTGTAGTAGGCCCCTAATGACCCACATCTATGGTGCATATAGCGACAGATAGCACATTTATTTGTGTGTGTGGATTTATCATTCCGTCCAAAGTAAGAGCCCTTCCTCACTTCTCCTCTTTATTCTATCTTCTTCGTGCTACTTATCTATTTCTCTCCCTCCGTCTCTGTCTTTGGCTCACGGGGGAAGACAGATTGCCTCTCCTGAGATTTTTGATCCCAGAGACCTGCAGGCACACTGGTGCCGTTAACAGGTACCTGCCTACCTGCCTGCCAGGCTGAATGACTGACTCGCTGACTGCCCAACTAACTTCGCCTCCCCTCGTTACCGCAGTAACGTAAAAGAGGAAGGTGGCCATGAGGCATATATGGTAGATACGAGTAGGCTGTCATGCTCAGATATACATGCATCTGTTTTCAAAGGTATCATTTTAGTCCTGTCAAAAGATCAGAGTGTAACGCCAGAAATGCAACATGTAAACACGTAGATGCTGATCAGATGGGATAAAAAGGTTGAGATTTATTTTGGAGTCGCTTTTTTGGAAATAATTGTTGTGCCCCATGTGTTGGGAGTTTTGAGAGGCGGTGTCAGACAGTCGTCAGGGATACACAGGACACGGCTGAGAGGTGTCAAGGTGGTTGGCTTCCTTAACGAAGGGCCTTGCTGTAATGATTTACAGTAGCTCAAGTGAGAGAGGTCACACACACACACACACATAAGCACACAGACATGCTCGCGTTCCTCCATGTCACAACCTCCTCTTGGGTGCTGTTTCAGTGAAAGGTGCCAGCCTGCTCAGCCAAGCTCCTAACAAGAGCCAAACAGTCGGGAGACTGAGGGGGAAGAAAAGAAAGGTGAGGTGAGGTGGGGGGGTGAGGAGGCGAGATAAGAGGAGCAGAGAGCTGTCAACCTCCTGGGACGTGTGCAGAACTCGGTGTCTATGTGGAGCAGTCAGCTCCTGCATGCGCCGCACTGACCAGCACACGTTTGGCTGTGTAGACTTGGCAGGTGTTTGGCTATTTGCTGTTGTCTGCATGTAATAATACATTCACAAACAGCAAGGATTCTAAATTGGACCTCACCTTGTCAAACACAAACAAGGCCCCCTCACCTTTTTCTCCCCCGGAGCAATATTTGATAGATCTTACTCACAGAAGCGCAGCGAGCCTATTTGAGGAATGTACCAAACTGTGTCCAATAGACTAGTACTCACAGTCACACCGCGGCGGACAAGCAGCCTAATGATGTCTGAAATACCGGCACAACTGCTATGATATGCTGTGATAATTGCTACCCTCCTGTCCTCAGTACAAATAAATGTGGAATCGGTGGGCAAACACATTAATATGGAAATGTCTACATTAATTTGGAGCATGGTCTAAATTATTCAATAATTAAGCCACAGCAAATTTACACAAACTTTCCCCCTGGATGACTGGAGAGAATAGTGAGGAGCTGGAAACAGCCACGCGGAGCGATTTGAAATATGTGGTCACATGGTGTGTGAATGCAGTCATATCAGCCAGTGAATTTATGCACGATGTTCAATTTGGGTGAACAGACTCTCATATGAAATTGAATTGCCATAGACATTTTATTTGGCTACCTTAGCTTTACCAACGTTAACTAATATCAGCTAACGTTAGCATTAGCCTACATGGAGTGTCAACCATAGACTGTATGTAAGATGTGGACGTAGTCACTGTGACGTCACCCCCTGGTTTATGGACTGTTGTTTTGAAGCCTCAATTTCGGCATTTTGGTCGTCTCCATCTTGGTAGTTGGCCATTGGCATGTTGTTTTTTGCAACCAGAAGTGACACGAGAGGGTGGAGAAATTTTTAGGCGTCCAAAAAGGTTATAATTAACCTTCATGAACTGAAAACACACTGTGAAAGGGTTAAAGTTGTAAGACGAAAACACGGACAACTCCCAGACCGGACAACGCCGTGGTAGCGACCTGTCAACCACAAGATAGCCACGCCCTAACGCATACCCTGCTTCATGGTCTATTTGACTCTAAATGGGACCATAATTTACTAAATGAACATCATGCTGTATTGAAGAAGACTTGAAACTAGCAACTGAGACCATAGACTCATGTTTACAATGTTTACTGAGGTAATAAATCAAGTGAGAAGTAGGCTCATTTTCTCACAGACTTCTATACAATCAGACTTCTTTTTGCAACAAGAGGAGTCGCCCCCTGCTGGCTGTTAGAAAGAATGCAAGTTAAAGGCACTTCAGCATTGGCTTCAGTTTTCAGACCCCAGAGTTGCCCACTGGTGTCAACGTAGCACTGCAGATGCCAAAATGCAGTTGTGAATAATGAAATTGTAGCTGACAAAATAAAATATATATTAAATTTCAGTAACTTACCTAGAGATTCAGGAAAAAAAAACTCATGCTTCCATAAGTGTTCAGCAAACTGTACAATAAGTACATTACTCAAATTACATTAGTTAAATCAACGGGATACTGAGATATAAGTAAAGTACACTCCTATAATTCAAGAAAGCGCAGTTGTTACCTTTTAGAGTGTATAACTTTTTAGTAGAGACGTGTGTGGTGTATTTGAGGAAAAGGCCCTTTGTGCCGACTGATGTGCCGGACTTATCATTGCTTGGATTTAGATTTTAAAACCACAGTGTATTTGAAGTTGTGTGTCCCTCTGTGCATGCACTTGTGTGTGCGTGTGTGTGTGCGTGTGCATGCCCCTGAGCCTGGCTGTGTGTGTGAGTGTCTGCGCCAAAGCACGTACAAGCGTGTCAACTTGTGTAACTGTGGATGTCTTTTCAAAGGGCCTTCACAGATCTGTCCGGGGCCCTTTGATCAGACGCTCTATGACTCGCCTGCTCTCGACGGCCCACGAGATGGGAGGGTGCGTGCTGGGTGGGAGGCGAGGCTGGTTGGACATGGATGAGACTGCGGATTTGACCTGCACATTCACACACACGCACAAATATTTAAGTATCCCATACACACATTTCAAAATTTGGAGATATTCTTGCTGAAGCAGTGGAGCTTCATTCAAATGTGATCCAAAAAGACTCTGGAAAGACGCATACATAATGTCGGACAGTGCAGATGTTTGTGCACATGTGTGTTAATGTAGTTTTTGATGTATGAAGTCAAAATGTCATATCAGTTCAGATTCACTAAAGTCACTCAATAAAGTAGTAAAATTACTGTTTTTTTCAACGGAGTCTGGTGAGTTAGGCGAGAGCGTAGATGGATACAACGGCTTCAGTTCCCCATCGGAAACGGCTGTCTCACGGCAAGGCAAACTGGTGAAATATTCTAAATATAGTGTACACTTAAGCTATCCCTTTAAGTTAGAAAGATTTAAGGTGAAAGTCTGCAGATGCAAATTTAATTTTGTCATCCTCTCAAGTATTGTAATACAACATTGTGTGTGTGTATTTACCTTTGTCTATATTGATTACAGAAGCTGTAGAGTAAAGCTACTGGTTCATGTTTACTTTGAAATAGATTTGCTTTGATATCGCATATTTTTGCCATCCGCTGATTTAGTGTTGTGTCTTGTAGCTTTTGAGCGGACATCAGTTTGAATTGAGATGGATCTCAGGTAGGGTCTAATACTGAGTGGCATCACCGCACCGCACGGACATACTGTAGACCTGACACTGAATTGATCTGACAATAGAATGGATCAGTGTAGCGGCTAGTAAGTCAGAAGGTAGAGCATAATCCCCTCTGTCAAGTCTCTGTCTCGTCAATATTCAAATCCACCCGGCTGTCCAATGGCTGTCAGTTACAATCTCCCTCTGGCTCATGGCCTTGCACAGGCACATATCTAAATTGAATTGGATGTTTGCTTCTCAATGGAAATTGAGTCAAAGAGATGACCTCCTTGCCCTGTATTGTGAACTTGTCAGTTACCCCAACTGAACTATATTCTAATGTACAATATCCATTCCCAACTAATAACTTATTCCTTTTTTATATGGCTCCTGTTTTCTTTTAGTTTGTCATATAACTGCTGTATGTCTCCCACTACTCGCCATGAGTTTTAAAAAATATGTCCCACTTTATTTTAAGGAAACATATTGATTGAGATCAAATTTGGGCAGATTTATATGACAAATTGTGACTTTGCTTTCTGAACAGCTAAACCTCATAGACTGTATATGAGAAATGGACAAAGTCACCGTGACATTACCCATTGGTTTGTGGACTGCAGTTTCGAAGCCTTGAGTTCGGCATTTTGGTCGTTGCCATCTTGGTATTTGGCCGTTGTCATTTTGTTTTTTGCAACCAGAAGTGACACGAGAGGGTAGAGCTAAGTACAACCGAACACTGAATAAAAAATTTTCAGGCGACCAAAAAGGTTATAATTAACTTTCATTAACTGAAAACACACTGTGAAAGGGTTAAAGTTGTAAGACGAAGCATTATAGTATTATCGCCTATTTTACTCTCAATGGGACCATAATTTATGCTGTATCGAAGAAGACTTGAAACTAGCGATTGAGACCATAAACTTATGTTTACAATGTTTACTGAGGTAATAAATCAAGTGAGAAGTAGGCTCATTTTCTCATAGACTTCTATACAATCAGACTTCTTTTGCAACCAGAGGAGTCGCCCCCTGCTGGCAATTAGAAAGAATGCAAGTTTAAGGCACTGCAGCGTTGGCTTCAGTTTTCAGACCCCGGAGGTTGCCCGCTGCTGCTTTCTGTCACCTCTTAGAAGTGCTCTGTGCTCTCTCCTGTAATGATTTATTCCCATGCACTCTGCTTCTCTGTAACACCAAAGGCCAGGTGTAATAGCGTGAAATGAGACACACACAGACATACTGTACACATCCCTTTTACAGTATATAATATATCCTTCCACCAACTACATTCATCCACTGGTCTCACCTTTACTCATCACCTTTAAATGCCTAACCTGAAAACTCTGACATCAGCAAGAAGTAGCTGCTTGAACTTTAAAAAACTTGTTGTGGTCAGGTTGAAAAGGTTCATCCATCGCCTGCTTTCCTCTGGGAAGACTGCTCATTCGGTGCTGTCTAGAAGTTCTGATACATCAATGCTCATCTTTTTTATTTTTTTTCAGAGACGTAGGGTGAATCTGAGTGTCTTGGTTAGTGAGGGACTCTGTTGTTGTCAGTTGCAAACCCGTTTTGTGATGTGAATTGCTGAGAAGGGTTTATTTTTTACACAAATGTCTAATTCATCTTTCACTATAATCCCAGGTTCTAACCCCAAATGAGACAGTTGAAGACGTGACCATTCAAAATGATGTCCGCTCACTAAAAGAAACCTGACTCTAGAGGTCTAAAACTGAAAGTGGTTCTCACATGGGTGAAAATTATAGAGGACATTTAACCATAGTGTCTCTCTCTCTCGGTCCCTCTCTTGCTACTACTCTGACACATGTCGCCCTGGCATGCATGGAAAGGCCTGACCTTTGGAAAGTTTAGCACTTTAAATATTTAGGCTTGGGTTATGATGGATCCTCCAGGCCCTGCGGCAATGTGCGAAGCCTCTGATTAGGGCCGCTGTCAGAGTCATTTAGCCGAGTGTCTGGCTGTCGGTGGCGCTCTCTGTTTGACAGGCGAGCCTTTTAAACAAACAGCGGTCCCAGTGGCAGAGCAGGCAGGGGCACCGAGCGCAGCACAAACACCCAACACTCTGAGAGAAACCACTCAGCCCGCTGACAGCTGCAGAGGAAACCACTGGCCACTGTCTCTCATGATCTTCCAGGCACTTTGTCTTTCTGCTCACTCACTTTCTTTCACATACTCGTACCTCTGCCTGTTTTATTTCGTCCTTTTTTTCACCCCGTGTCGATATTTTTCCTCCATCAGAGTTTCTACATCCCCTTTTTGTTATTCTCTGTCTGCTGAAGTCGAACAACGCTTCATCCGCGGTGTGTTTTGAGTAAGATTTAGTAAGTAAGTTGATTCGCCGGCTGATCTCTGAGCGGGGCTTATGCTCTTAATTTGTCAAACATCACTACTCATTATCAGCCGAAAATCAGGATAGATGCTCTCTTGTCTCGTGCCTAGCATCGTCTCGTGATTAGGACAGCTTACATTGATGTTCCCCGTTGAAATACATCTGAGCCAGCCTTTTCATCTCACTCGGAGACAATCTCCCGTGGCATCAATCCTGTAAATATATGAGTCTTAATATGTGTGTCCTATTCTGTATTCAGAGGAAGAGCCAAGTCAGCAGCTCCAGTATTAATGCATGAGAAATGAGCAGAGCCCATAAGAATTAAAGGGTAAGACTCCCCTTATTAAGATGTAAATTCCAGGGGAAAACTTGCCGAAATGAGGATACAGTGAAGTTATTGTCAACTTTAGCCTACTTATGCATTTCTAAGAGGCATTGTTGTGTTATAGTTGAAATTAGATACACACAGCAAAGCACCTTGTGTGTTTTTCAGCTCATTTTCAGCACGAGATCGACCAATATGCAACCCATACTTTACGGAACAATTTACACTTTTGGCAACATTATCTAGTGACAGTATACATGGCAACTATCGTGGTAATTCAATCTCAGTGTCTGTGTGTGCTCCTTCTTCTTTTTCCTCCCTCTCCACCTCTTTCTCATTTCAAATTTGCACTTAACACCTTCCTGGGGAAAGGCTTCTCATTCATCAACGGTGTTTGTCCCGGTGACAAGCAGGGCGCCTCCTGCATATCAATATCAGCTAAGACAATGCTGAGCCTGTAACCTTCAGCTAAATGTCATTCTGCTTAATCCTATTTGAAAATTAAACATTGAAAAACCTTTAGCGTACCTTCCTGTCTTCCTTCCTCTCTCGCTCCCTCCTTTATTGGCCGCCGCTCCCATACAGCCGTCTGCTCTCCCTCGCTCCCTTCCTGCTCTTGTTTGGCACACTGGGTGACATTTGTATTTGTTTTGTTTGTGTGAGTGTTTGTGTCCCATAATGGTTATTTGGTGGAACTGATTTTTAATTTATGTTAGTGAAAAAATAATATAGGGGCAATTTGAGTCATCTGCATTCTTGCAACAGAGTCATCAAAAGCAGACTTAACTACTTTTCCCTTTGTTCACTCACTCTGATGTAAAGAGAGAGACACAAAAATTACCCAGAAAAACAGAGAAACTAGTGACCAAAGTTGGACGTGGAGGGAGAACGTAGTCACACAAGAGGAAACCTCATTGTCAAATCTGCATATTTACATAAACAGATCCTCCCCTTACAGATAGTAATTACCACACTGACAGTGGTTGGGATGCAGAAGAAGAGGATGTCTGATTTGTCCAGATACACACTATGACAGAGGCTGAAACTTCATCAAAGTGCTCAGCATGGAGAGGCCCGCTTCTTAGTATGCATGAAACACATGCGTGTTTTACCCTCCTCTTCCTCCGTACACTTACGCCTCACACACACACAAACTATATGATACATGTTTGAAGATACAGCGAGCAATCGGAGGGGAGGGAGGGCGGGATAAAAGGAGACGGCGAGATTGCAGTGAAAATGCAATCATTTGCAGTCGGACAGATATAATTCTCCTTTGGAGGGAGTGTGATGCGGCAGCTCAAAGACAGCCTTCAGCCAGCTCTCCATATGGATTTGATTGACCACAGTCGCTCGTCAAGAGACTCCATTGAAATACTCAGAGTGAATTACGACGTGACTACCCCTTGATGTCTTCATATTGAAGCCCTCCATTCACTCTGGAGCTCCAAGAATTAGAAAATGTGATGGAGAGACGTACTGTATAGAAGCGGTTAACCAAGACGGGGAAGCAACAAGATATGAGGAGGATTTTCCTCCATGCTAAGAATTAGTCACCCGAACAGGATGAAGTTCAACAGTTGTTATGCCACGATTTAGCCACAGTAAGCAGCAGATTGACAGAAAGGGGAAAACGCATAGAGAGCAAGTCACTCTCATCCCAACTCATCACATACTGACGCTTTTTTCAAGACACAAATGAACAGGTGATTGTAAAGTGAAAGTGCACAGGGGACACAAACAGCGGTCTGAATGAAAGCCTTGTGTTTGTGTCTCTTTCACTGTTTAAACAACATCACCACAGCACTTTCCCTGTGCGTTTACTGTTGCCGCAGATGGGTTCCTGGTGCGGCCAAAACATCTATTCTCTTTTCCCTCACTTTTTTCGGTTTTAATGTTCTCTAGAACATCCGTTGAGTCTTCCCTCTGCATGTTTGGATGTTTGCATGTGTAAGTGCGTGTTTGTACGAGTGTAAAAGTCTGATAACGTACCATAGCAGCAGACACTGCTGTGATACTGACACCACACAGCATGAAGGAAGAAAGAGAAGAAGACTCCCATGTGAGAAGTTAAAGAGTGAAAGTGTGGCTTGTCGAGCCTCATAGAGTTTCAGTCTGCGGTTTGTGAGTGAGAGAATTGATTTTGGACAACAGGTTACTCCACACTCTGGCTACATTCCAAATCACATTTTCTTTTTACTTTTAGTTCATACTGCAGCTACCCTTACAAAGTACGTACTGTTGCACATGGTATGCAAACAATTGGGACATACTACTTTCTCATAACATTGCACCTTGAACTTTGACCATCTTGCTCATGTATCTGTTGCACAGAGGATTGTGGGTCAGAATAGCCAGAAAAGCATTCTGGCTTGCATACTGCAAATTGCAACTGGATGCCGTAGGACATCCTGGTATTTTTGGCATACTGCATTTGACAATCTTTTTTTCTGACATGCTAAATAGTATGGTAGTATGGATATTGGAACGCACAGCCAGTGTTGAACCGTAGCCAAGTTGTAGGCATGTGGGTCCTTTCTTTTTTTACTGGGACCCAAATAGAGAATAGACATACACCAACATAGCTTGTAGAGGACACATTTAACCCTGAGTGACAAATGTTTGTGGGAATTAAAACAGCTTGCCTTCTGTCTGTTTCCAGGTGGGAGATGCAGGAGGATGCAGAGCTGGAAGGCGGAGAGAAATTTATAGTGGAGGAACTTCAGAAAGCCTATTTTGTGTGCTGCTGCAGCCCAGGACCGCAGGACCCTCCCGAAACTGATGAGACACTGGCAGAGCCGACCCAGGGGGGAACACGACAATCCGATAAAAGCGCTGCCCAATAAGTGTCCACGCAGTTGGAATTTTTATCTCGTTGTAAATGTTTGCTTGTAACACTCCCTTGCAGCTCTCAAGGTAGTAGAGTGTGTGTATGTGCACATTTGTGGGTGCAATTGGGTTTGTGCATGCACTGTGTGCAGCGAGTTTGCATGAAAACACGAGTGAGAGAGCGGACAAGAAACTGTGGAACAACAAAAAAGAGTGAGGGAGACGTCGCCTCCCTCTTTATGCACAACGTCTCAGACAAACTCTCTGTGCTTTTCTATGCTGGCATCAGATGCATTTCATCTTTTTGGAGCACATCTCCAGAAATCAGTTCTGGGAAATGGAGAGCCTGGATTTGTTTGCCTGGGACAAGATGGGACTGTGTGATCATTGTCGGTAGTTGAAGTTTTTTTTTTTTTTTTTTGAGACAGTGAGTGTAAAGACGTTGGTGTCAGCATACTTTCTCCTGGTTCCTGAAAGCAAACATCAAATATTACGGTTTTGGAAGCAAGACGATGTATGTTTTGATTACAGTGTGTCCCAAAAAGCTGCCCCACTATGTAATATCAGTCAGTATTTTGTGCAAACTGAGGAAAACATTTATTTTATGTGTAATACGATTGCTCAGTATATTTTTCCAAGTTTTGTCCATATTTTGTTATTTATGAGGTGGAATGTTTTAGAATTAAACATGAAAATAAAATCATATTCTTACTAAACCATTGAACATGCTTCTTCTGTTGTATGATCAATCTGTGTGATCTCTGTGCAGTCAATACATTATTTATTTCAATGGAGTTAGCATTGCATTTTTGAATACATACATCAGATGTTCTTTAGTATTACATCTGATGTTAAAATAAGGATTAAACAACGCAAATGATGCTCTTTTCACCAACAATAATATCATTTCAGTTCACAAAGGCTACTGCACACCCTGTTTAAGGGTGTGTAGGAAAACGTTTCCAGCTTCAGAGAAAGATGTTCCTTTCATTAACTAGATTTTTAATGCAAATATAGCAAGATTGCGATCGCCAAACCACTTAGAGAATACAAAAGACAACAAAATGTTCAGCAACTAATTTCTGCTTGTGACTCTGAACAAAGGCTAAAAGGCAACAAAGCACCATTAGTCTCTGTAAATGTACCGTATTTGACATAACAATAAAACTGTTTTATTTTGGTGTTGCAGAAAACTGGCCAAACTGTTCTTGTTCTGTGAAAGAAATGCTTTGATGTCTTTCCTTCTCCTAGAGTAAGCACCTGTGGGTTATCCATTTGTGTTTCCACCGGGTAATTCAGGTTCAGAAGGCAACTGTCAGAAAAAGCTGGCAGTATAATTCATAAGAAATCATTACAAAGAATGATTCATCACAAAGAATACATTGAATATTCTATTATGCAGTATTCATTCGGGGATTATCAAACCTACATAAACATTTTAGGATCCCGGGGCTCATCATGACATATTCATGCAGGATAAACAGTCGCAGCATTTTGACTCCTCTGATTTCCATTTCAATTGATTACCCTCACTATATTAGTGTGCTATCCACGGCAAACTCTCACAGCAGAAACATGTTGGTTTTATTTGTGAGTTCATCCATTGAGTACAACAAGCTTTGTGTCAGCGCGTAGTGAGACAACATGGTGGCATTACAGGAAGACAGCGCCCTGGTTTCACTTCCTCTCCATGTCATCATGTCCCAATTCTTTATTATTTTATCATACTTTCAGGTTATGACAAATGCATTTGTCAGAAAATTAAAAGAATAACTTCTATATTTTTCAACTTGGACCCTATTTTCCCATGTTTTTGTGTCTAAGTGACTAAAGAGACAACACTTTTTTGAAATTGGTCCAGTATTGAGGGAGAACGCTGCAGCCGACAGCTAAATCTAAATGGGCTGTAATGTAATAAATTGGGGCAACCTCTCACCGTCAGTTTACGTCCACTAGAAATGCTTGTTTTTTGCCACTGACAGGCTCAGATTGTTATTATAAGTGTCTGACAACATTATGGAAAGGACCCTAAAGAGAAATAAAACATTTTTCTTATCTTTTGTTTTCTGTTTGTTATTGTGTGTCTCACTCGGAGAAGCCTTGTTGTGAAATGTCGCGTGGTATCCACATAGTGGAAATCATCTAAATATTCATCCTTGACATTGAAGATAATTTAGATAACACTAAGCTACACTTTCTGTACTCCTACACAACAAATTCTGATAACACCAGAGTGCCCCGTAGCACTCTCACTCATATTTCCGCCGTTGTCTTCCGGCAACAAGTCACATGACACAATAACAAACAGAAAACAAAAGGTAAAAAAAAGGTTTTATTTCTCTGTAGAGTCCTTTCCATAATGTTGTCAGACACTTCCAATAACAATTTGAGCCTGTCAGTGGCAAAAACAAGCACTTTAATTGGACGTAAACTGAGGCTGCCAGGTTGCCCCAAATTATGTCATTATAGCCTGTTTAGCGGCTGCAGCATTCTCCCTCAATACTGGACTGGAAGTGTTGTCCCCATTAGTCACTTAGACAAAAACATGGGGGAATAGGGTCCAGGTTGAAAAAGGGTATTAAGTATTTCAAGTTCAAGTGAATTGAGAAGACTTTTTTTTATTTCAAGTCAAGTCTGGAGTAATCAAACTTTTTACTAGATTTAAGTCCAAGTCATATGACTAAAAGTCCACACCTCTGCTCTCAGGTGCTGCATTGACTATTGAGTGAACGAGAAGCATCTCCTTTATCTTGTCAAACTCGGTGGATATCAATGCCACAATATGTCATCTGTGTTTCTTATATGGGTCTCCCCTCGCAGCATCTCCAACGCTCTGCTTGAGGAAACAGCTCAGCTCCCCTGAGAGACAGCTCCAACTTCTAGAGGCCGTCCGGAAGTAGGGCACGCAGCTTTAGTTTAACCAGGATGCTATTTATATGAATATAAAAAACACATCATATAGTTCAGTTGCAGGTACATGATACTGGTGAACAGGGTGTAGCAGGTGTTGGTTTGATGGTCAACCATGAAACCAATCAAATCATGTTTTTTCTTTCCCTTTTATAGCAACGTCCTCCGATCCATTTCACTCTGACAGTTTTGTGAGAACAGTCCTGAACACTTCCACCACAACAGCTTCTCCCGAGTGGAAACTGATGTCCTTGTGCCAGAGGTGGAGAATCAGTCCTCCTGCCAGCCTGATTGAATCACTATTCTCTTTTATTGTTACGTTAAAACAAAGGATGCTGTATCTTTTCCCTATTTGAGGGATTTACATCAGGTGAGAGAGGAACCTGTGTGTGCCTTAAGTCCTGACATTCACCATACAATATCATGATAAATGAGCATCATTCACCACCGCTCACACACTCACACATGCACTGCACCCCCTGGCTCACTTCTTTCAGAGTTATTAGGCTTTATTGTATGTTGATATATTTACAGTATCCTTAATTTATACAGTATTAGAATGATGTTGGAATAGGATGGTTAATACATCATAGCAATGTAGGGATTCTATTAAATACAGACAGTCCCCATCTTAAACTGGATATTGTTATCAAGCATGTGAGGGAAAATCGGTGTGTCATGTAGTTCCTCTTATGCAACACAGAGTATGACAAAGTAAAGCTGGACTTAACGTAATCTTAAATTACTAGCACACCCCTGCATGGAATCAACCACACTAATGCAAATTCAGATGGCATGGGACTCTCCACCTGCATGAGTCCAGTAACCTTCACTTTACTCTTCATCTTAAGATAATGACTTTATTCAGTTTTTCAAAATACAGAACACTTTTTTTCTCCCTTAATTTTCCAGGCCCTAATCACCTTCAGTAATCACATACATATATACAAACATTATCTATGGTGGAGGAAGTATTCAGATGCTTTACTTAAGTAAAAGTAAAAACACATTTCAAATTTAAGTCCTGGATTCAAAATGTAATTTAAGTAAAAGTAAAGAAGTATAATCAGCAATATTTCACATTACTGGAACATCTTCCTTTATGTTCAAATGATGCATATGGCTACATTTTCAGATACAGAGGCACTGTTGTGGAATTCAAACTTCCATATTATTCACCATTCATCATCTTTCGTTACTTTTAAAAACACTTAAACAAACATTGGTAACTTCCAAATTACAGTGTTGATTGTTGGACATCTGAGAAATAATTGTACAGTGCTTTTAGCTTCCAAAGTACCCCTCCTGCGCATGTTCTTGTTTACTATTGATTCACATATATCTGAGTATATGTAGGTAAACTTGTGTTTGTATACATGTGAGTCTTTGTGTACTTACCATATATATTTTTTTAATAATTGTATTTTAATGTAAAACATATAGAATAGATAAAAAAAAACTGTAGTGAAAGTATTAATGGTAGAAATAGTACCTATTATGTAACTTTGAAAATGTAAATATGTGTTTTAAATGCAATCTTTGAAAATCAAATCTTTATTTGCAAAATATTTAAAGGGACAGAAGGACAGTCTGCAGGACAGATAATAATGCATACAGTGCACTTTTATAGACTAAGCTACTGGAGTTACCCTGCACTAAACTCACTTTTAACAGTCTCTTCTGCACTTTTTAATAGTCGTGTATCACAGCTGTTACCCTGCACTATATTCAGTTTTAACAGTTTTCTTCATCTCCTTGTATTTTTATATCTGGTATATATTTTTTTGTACTTTGTACTTTGCACTACTAACTCTTTTACTGCCTTTTTGCTAACATGTTTTGCACTATGGAACTGTGATGCTGGAAACTTGAATTTCCCTCAGGATCAATAAAGTTACTATCTATCTATCTATCTATCTAATGGTCTAAGTATTGTAGATTTGTGACATCACAAATGGACAGAAATCCTAATGGCTCGTTTCAAACGCACAATTTCTGAATACGGGCTGTGTGTATCTCTCCGTATATGGAGTGTTTTGATAGTTTAACAGTATTTATAAAGCACTTAAACCTGCTTTATAATATAAAAGACCTGAAAATCTCACTTTTTACAAGATGGGACCTTTAAAGATTATATAGTGAGTAGACAAAGCAGAGTGGTAGAAATCTCATTTCTAGTGGAGCAGCTGCTGTGCTACTGTCTCTTTAAATATCCCTTCCAGTCCGTTGCCCCGGTAACCCGGAAGCTTCACTGCTCAGAGTCCTTCCTGTTTGAAATTTCAAGGAAGCAGCAGCAGCAACAACTGGACAGTCGCGTATATACTGATGGTGCGTGAGTCGAACAAAAAGCATGCATGTGTCTCCTGTAGACAGCTGTTCCTCTCCGAAATGTGTTTCCGTTTTGGTTCACACGACTGTGGAATAAAAACACGAGTGTCCTTACTGTATACCTGCTCGCAGTGTAGAGCTCCATGTAGAGCGACTGCACGTTACACAGATGTTGACTGCTGTTGTGAAAATGAATGTTTTTACTGTCTGCAGCGTGGTTTTAAAGCAATAATAACTTGCATAATTCAGTTGTTGCACATGTGTGTGCAAAGTTGTGTGAATGCACGGCTGCAAACAGTTCTATGTTTCATAGCAATGATGTTGACAAATAGTTGTTTATGCAATGTGTTTCATTCAGTTAGCTATAAGCTTGCAGCCTGTGCAGGAGTGTAGGATGCAACAGTGAGTTAAAATGTTTTGCTGACAGGTGCATTAGAGTATGATATAAAACATGCACATGTAACCTAGCAAATGATGATTTGTAGTTTTTATGTTTCTCTTTTCTTCTCTTATATGAGACAGGATTTATCTGAGTGATCTTTGGTCTGGGAGGACCCATGCTCTCTCACCTTTGTGCTGCCACACCTGCGCTGTACATACTGTGGATCACTATGGCCCAGATAGCTGGCCAGGAGGACAGAGAGAAAACTACTGCACTCAAAGGTAAATATGAAATGTTTGACTCTGAAAAGCAACTATACTGAAAGAGGAGAAAAGGTGTTCAAAGCACCTGCGATAAAAAGTGACTGCAACCTACGCGGCCACATAGACTTTAGATGTAATGACGATTTGTAATTTCAACATGTGGCTAGTTTTAATTTCATTTTCAGTTTAACTTGCTGCTTCATTATTTTGAAGCTGTCACTTGCATCATCTCGAAAAAAACCCACAAATGTATTTCTCCATTTAAAGGGACTGTTTGTAAGAATCAGAAATGCTTGTTAACAGCAACACCTGTGGCTGTTAAGTCAATGAAAGTCAGCGTCGGGCTCGTGCTTGTGCTCGCTCTACATAGACATGAACGAGCATCGCTCAAAACAGTGAGGCGACACATGTCAGCTAAAAGCACAATATCACTCTATATTTCAGCTGCTTGGCAGTAATGTTAGCTGACCGGACGAAGGTCTCTCCATGAATCACTGCTGATCCTAGTGTTGGCTTTTCCTGCCTCAGCCTCCCGACCGCGGTCAGAGGGAGACACAGGCACCCGGTCGGAGACGATAACGTTTCTCGCTGCGGAGCCCCGTCACTTCACAAGACACGGGAAACCTCTGTTGGTCTGGAGGAGCTGCAGCATTTATTTCTGCACAAACGTCCACTGTACATTCACTAGATATTCTCAGAGCTAAACTAACTCTTCTGCAGTGTGTAGTGTGCGCGCATGCACGTGAGGTGGAGCGAGCTGAGTGAAGGCAAGCAGGCAGAGGAGCAGAGGATTAGAGGAGCAGAGACTCCGGCCCTGGAGACCAAAGCTACGGTCTCCCCCCGCGTCCTCCGACCGCGGCCAAAACTGTTTTGCAAGACGGGCTTCACTAGATATAACTTTGCGGTTTTGGTGCTTCCGTGTAGTTTGTGTTGGAGTCTTGTCTGAACAGCAAAGCCACACGCGAGCGTGCATATGCCGGGTGATTTATACGTGTAAAAAGTAACAAACAGTCTCTTTAAGGCCACACTCAAATTCATATCGACTGTAATCTTAATCACTGATGATGTCCAAACTACTTGTCCCTGAAGCAAAAGCGTTTCTACAGACTCGAAAACTACAGAACAGAAGGTGTACTTCCTGTGAGGTTACACAATACTAAAGTTAAAATGATAGATGGCATTATGAAAATGTGAAGTCCAACAATATTGTGCAAAAGTCACTTCAATAAATGTGTCAGAAGCACACATTTTTTTCTCATATTGTTATAAAGGAATGTGCAATCCCTCTCACACAGATTTGTGATTGTATGCCTTTAAAATGCATGTGGCCTATCTGACTTTTGTCCCATGAAGCTTTACATGCCAGTTCATATTTAGCTGGCCTCAAACGTTGATGACACGGGACAGGATGTTCCACTTAACCTTCACTCAAACATATTTACCACCCTTTTAGCAGATCAATTTTTGTGATGTGTTCCCCTGTTTTTCTTACTTTAGTGATAGAATTTGCAGAAGAACGTGTTTTGTTGTGGTTATTATTTGACGGGAATATCCACCTTTTTCCCACCTGCTTTGCCACTTGAAGATGGTGAAAAGCTTTTAGTTCAAGCAAGCAAGTATGGAGGACATTGGCGTAGCAGTTGTTTCGTAACTTAACACAATGAAGAGACATTATCTCACTCTAATACAGATGATGTTGCTAGATATTCTCAGGTTATGATGATGGGACATTTTGACTTTGACATTCTTTAAAAGGAAAGCAGCAATGAATTGTCACAAATTTGTGCTCACCTTTGATCTTATCTTTTCTCCTCAGATTTGCTGTCCAGAATAGACTTGGATGAACTGATGAAGAAAGATGAACCTCCTTTCACTTTCCCCCAAACACTGGAGGAGTTTGAATATGCATTCAATGAATGTAAGTACATGTTTTAGTCTTCAAGACACAAAGCCTTCTGCTTCAACAAAGAAAACAACCCCACATCTCATGAAACTCTGCAGGAAACATAACTTAAAGAAATGGGTTTGTTCTCAGTACTTAACATATTGTCCATAGCAGTGATTCCCAGTCTTTTTGGCTTGTGACCCCTTAAAGGGATAGTTTGGATGTTTTGAAGTGAGGTTGTATGTGGTACTTATCCATAGTCAGTGTATTACCTACAGTAGATGATGGTTGGCAATTCCTTAATTTGGAGAAGCAGACAGGAGTTACCACACGGAACCAAAGCAATATACTGCTATGGATGGGGCCGGCAGCAAAACCTATTTTAACCTCCTAAAAGAAAGGCGTATCTAAAAATATCAATAAAGTTTTAAATAAATGCTATATTTAGAATATTTTCACCACTTTACTTTGCTGTCAGACAGCCTTTTCTGACGGGAAACTGAAGTCGTTGTATCCATCTATGCTCTCGCCAAAGCCACCAGACTCCATTGAAAAAACTTTGCGGGGTTGCCTACCGCTGCCTCGATCGGTTAGTCTGTTTGTGCTATTGTGTGACTTTGGTGAATCCGAACTAACCAAAGTCACACAATAGCACATACAAACTACCCGATTGAGGCAGCAGTAGACCTGCAACTCCTGAGTTCTGCGAGATAAAATTACTGTTTTTTTCAATGGAGTTTTGTTGCTTTGGCTAGAGCATAGATAACGGCTTCAGTTCCCCGTTGTTAACAAACCGACTGTATAGCTGTCTGACAGCAAAGTAAACTAGCAAAAATATTCAAAGTATAGCGTATGTTTTGCTGCCGGCCCCGTCCACAGCACTACATTGCTTTGCTTCCGTGCAGTAACTCCTGTCTGCTTCTCTAAACTGGAGGCACGCCGACTGCCATCTACTGTACTAATACACTGACTATGTATAAGTACCTAATACAACCCCACTTCAGAACACCCAAACTATCCCTTTAAAATGATGGGACCCCTCGTCACAGCTTGAATATGTCCACCACATAGTGACTTTCCCTCTTGAGCGTCTTAGATTTAACGGCTTAAACGACTTTGATAGTTTCATTTGAATAATTGTTAGTGACCTGACGAGTTAAAAATATCCTGAATTAAAAAAAAAAAAGCAACGATTGAATGATTAGCAGAACAATGTTTTTTTTTCTTTCCTTTCATCTTATGACCCCTCAGATTAATCTTGTGACCACTGGGTGGGTCCCGACCCCCAGGTTGACAACCACTGGCCTACAGAGTTGGTTGCTTCCACTTGATTCATGTTAAAGCTGCCGTGAAGTTGACATAAAGACAAAATTACCATAATCCCTTATAAAACTAAGACAGTTTTAACATAAACAGTCTGTGTGCAATTACGGTTCTGCTCAGTGTTTTTTACATAATGACCTAAAACTGTCTCTGCTGTCACCTGGGACATTTTGGGTTTAGAGTAAGGTGTGTGTGTGTGTGTGTGTGTGTGTGTGTGTGTGTGTGTGTATGTCAATTATTAGTGACAGGAAAGAGCAGTGCTGGACCCAGATTGGTGCGGGTCCAGATGATATTTATTAAGTCTCTTTAGAATTCTCTTGGCTTGCTTTAATCAACCCAGGTGGAGAGAAGGAGGAAGAGTTGGAAAGGGGTTGGTGGTTTTGACTCTCAGTATTCCCCTGTAGCCTCCCTCTCTCTCTCTCCCTCTCTCTCCCCCTCTGTTCTCTGTCAGTGTCTCTGCTGGCTGTCTGGCTGGCTGAGTGGGGGACATGTTGTGTACTCTACGGCCCGTCAGTAACCTACTCAGCCTTGCCCTCCGCCTGACGGAGCATTTGCATAACCTCGCTGTGCCTAAGAACAGAGACACGGAGACTTACCCCCCCTCCCGCCACCATGCCAACACCCGCCACCCCCCCTATACCCCACCCTCAAGTCCCAGCTCAGTCTCCCATGGAGGAATGAACACATTCAGAGACTCTCCATCGCTTCTCCCTCACCCTCCTGTCTCCCCTATTCACTCTGTATCTCTCTATTTCTGCCCCAGCTTACCCCCACACACACACACACACATCTACACACCCATACACCATCTGTACGTCTTGTCAATTTCCACTCAGGCCTGTTTTTGAAGGATTTCACAGTAGCTCTGGCTCGCAGGCATTTCTATAGCTACACCCAGGCTACCTTTTGCCTGAGACAGGTGGAACAAAAATGTTAATTTGACCATGTAATGATGTGAATACAGACGAGGCTGTGTACAATAGTTTGCAGGTATCTTAATCACTGGAGATGATGGCTTCATCTCGCTAGCCCTCCAGTTTTCCATTACTGGAAATCCAAGGTTATGTACACCTAATTAAGCGGCCAAATTGAGAACAGAATGCTAATTATGACAGAAAAGAGGAGAAAAGTTGAGAAAACGTTATTCCTCTGAGAGGATGTGTTGGGGGAGGCGATGGAGCCGATCACCCCCCTAGCTCACACTCACACACACACTTCATCCCTCCCTCGCGCACGCAGACACACGCACACCCCTTTCTTACAGTAGGATTTCATTATAGCTCCTCTCTTCCTTCTCTTAGGCAGAAGTGTTTAGATCCTCACCCCTCCATGAATGCATAATTGATTTTCTTCAAGGTACTTTTTGAGCATTATCCTAACTTCTCAGTATTCTACCTCTCAGGCACACGTCTGCTTTTTAATGCAACACGATGACAAATTCAGGATTACATGTTGTCTAACGACAAACCATGATAGCAAGCACTGTAATACACACAGTGTGTTAGCAAGGTAAGATTTATCATATTGATAGAGGGGTGAAAACGGTGGCAATTTAGAAGGAGACGGGAAAAAAATGCTTATGCATTCTTTTATCTTGCAAAGATATTATATTTATTTATATCTTAGATGGGTTTCTTCACATTGTGCGATAATTGAGAAAGTATGAGAGCCCCCTGGCTATTTGGGTTAAGTATGTGTACTTTTCAGTGGTTTAGCTCGTACGAATTCTGCAGTCATAAAGGTCAAAATTAAATTTAACACTGTTTAGTGTTTTATTGTGTTGCAGTGTCAAGCGCAGGATCGATGGGCTCATTGTTAAGGTATAAACATAGTGGCTCCACAGCCACACAAGGGTAATAGTTTATTAAGAAAAAAAAAGTAGCACCATTTCTGAACAGCATTTTCCTGTCTTATGACTGTTTTATATCAAATAAAACCTGGTTGAAAACTCCTCTGTTTCCCTCAATTATAATAAATCACTTAAAGATTGTCCCCAAAATACAGTTCTTGTGTGTCGTAATGGCTGTGTTGCAACAATTTGCACACACACATAAGCCTAGTGACACTTACTGTATGACCACACCTGGTCCTCCTGGCTGGAGCTGCTGCTGGTGTGTGTGTGTGTTTGGGTGTGTGTAAGCTGTGCTGGTTAGGGTGATTGGCTGATGCTCAGACAGCATCCTCAGAGGAATTGCAAGGAGCAGTTGTCGTTGTAGCTAATGCGTGCCAGGCCACCTTTCTCTCTCTCACAAAAACTCCTTGAGAACCTTTTTCACACCTCCTTTAGTCTTTGCTCTCGGAGATTTCAGATGGAATAGACGGGGACAGACCTGTGGCCAGAGAGAGTGAGGAAGGAGAGGAAGAGAGAGATTGACACGGTTAAAGAGGAAGGGGAGAGGCTTTTAGGCGGATGAAAAGAGGGAGAGAGGGGAAAGACAATTTTTTGCCATACCAGCTGTCCAGCGCTGGCCTGCCAGACTACCCAGAAGGCCGTTGGAGTCGTGACTGGAAGAACGTTGCTGCATCCACCGGCCTTGTACCTGCCAGATGGGGGTGGTTGAGGGAGGGAGCGCCACCAGACAAAAAGAGAGAGAAAAAATAAAAATAAGTGATATGAAAAGTAAGGGGCAGATGGAGGTACTTTTTCATGTCCAGTTAGAAGTAGAAAAACCATCAACTACTCATACACTCTTATACAGGTATCCATTATCGTTACAGATGTGTATTAACCTTCTATCTTTCTCCCACAGATGGCCAGCTCAGGCATATAAATACAGGAGAGCCTTTTGTATTCAATGCCAGAGAGGATCTCCACCGCTGGAACCAGAAACGCTATGAAGCTCTTGGAGAGGTAACACATACATGTTTTTTATAAGCTTCATTCAGGCCATCCATGTTCAGCAATTGTGGCCTCAGCTGCTGGGTCTATTAGGATTTTCTGTCCTGAACAGTTTTTGTAACATGATTACTATGGTTGTTGATTCTTTGGGGAGCAAATCGACAGCAATGTTGGCACACAAGCCCTTATCACACCTGGAACCCGCGACATGCTATAATTATGTGTTTTTTGATATGACAATCATTTTTGCTACCTATTTTAGACAGTCCAAGCAAGCAGGCCAGTAAGCAAGCCACTGTAGTTATAAAGACAATCAAGTTGTCAAAGTTAACACCTCATGTAATTCCTTTTTTTATTTATACATTTATATATCTATTGTTGCACTTGAGCTATGGAAGAGTTTAGGGCTGCCCCTGTTAGTCAATTAGTCAACTAATCGGTTGTTTTGGTCTTGGTCGACTAAGATTTCTTTAGTTGATCACATCTCTGGTAAACACATGATTTAAAGTGGTGCTTTTGTGTGATTCTTTGTGGAAAACTCAGTTTTACAGACCTGTACTAATCGATTAGTCGACAAAAAATGTATGTGTGAGGGCTGTTGTTTAGGACCCAGAAGCAGACACAGCTGGATGGTGGTTGAAAGTCAGATGGATTTATTATAATAAAGGTGGTGAGGGCGCTGGAGAAGGCAGGGGACAGGCAGGCTGCTGAGCAGGGTGGAGTGGCTGGAGGAATGAGCTGAGGCGGCATGAGGATGGCTCGATGGGAGGCTGGCACTAGAATCCAAGAGCACAGGAGAACACAACGTTAACGCAGGAAGCACGAGGCAAAAGCACAATAATTACTCGGGTAACAAATGGTACAGAGCGGTCGAGAATATACCACATGGTAGGTAGAACAATCTGGCAAGGACTGGCAGGAAAACTGGTGTTCTTGTACTGTGGGTTGATGAGGTTGATTGTTGACAGGTGCAGAGTGGAGAGTGAGACGAGGTGCCTGATGATGAAGCCGTGCCCCTGCCACACCCACACACACAGACAGACAGGGGAGGGGGAGACACAGGGGAAACAGAACACAGGAAAACCACTGGAGTCACGGCCAGAGCCGTGACAGTATGAGTGTTAGTCGTAAGAACTTCTTTGGTCGAGGACAGCCCTAGAAGACTTACAAAAGTATCATCCTTAGTAGGCTAAGTGCCTTACAGAGTCTAGCCCCTTTTCAAACATGATGTGGTCATATTAAATTGCCACAACCTGTACTCAGTTAAATTTGTGTGTAAAAGGGGCTGTGTGTGGAGCTCTTACACATTCTTCCATTACAAACTGGATGACTTGCATTGTGACTTGCTTTGCTTAAATGCCAGTGCCACAGTATTGCTTCAGCAGAGGTGTGTCTTGTGGTCTAGGCCTCTGTCAGAATAGAATGAGGAGGGTTTACATATATTTTAAAGGTCACGGTCCACCGAGGCAGATGAGCACAATGGATTTCACCCTAATCACTTAGTTGTTAGCGTTGTTGATGTATGAGTTGAGGTCAAATTTCGAAATATGAAACTGGACAGTGACACGTCTACTGATTCTGAGCTGAAATTAGATGTGAAATCCACACCAGAACCTGAGCATGGTTCTTCTAACCATAAAATGTCCTCAACCAATCCTTTTGAGACATTAAGAAGGCACGAGATGTCACGATGCAGATAAACAACCTTCCTGTGATGCACACAGTACTGGAGGCCTGTCTACATTGTTTGGTGGGAATGGGACATGACAGCATGGGAGGACTGAAAGCTACTTTTGGACTTTTATGCCATAAAATACCCACAGCTTTAAAACCCTGCCGATGCATTTTTGCGAAGTTCCTCGATGCTTTTATGAAGTTTTGTGGTCGTCCGACGGCATCCCCATGTATACAAACACACCTCATCCTAAAGTTCACCTCTAATTCACTCCCTCAGTACCACCACATGCAATATGCATTAAGATAATGAGACAAATGTTCTTTTGTAATCTGTTTTTTTTTGTTTGCATCCCCTGCTATGTTGCTTTTAATTGTGTGTGTTCTTTGAAGTTCAAAGCAAAGTGATAGACCCGTTTGTGGGATTACCTGGCTGTTTTTATTATTTCTAATGCAGGTATACAGGAGCTCCTTTGAGAGCCAGCCTTCTGTGAAGGCTTTTTTCCCCCTCTTTTCTTTCTCTTTTGCCTGCTCAGGCACTATCCACCAGCATCTAAAAAGGCTGTGGAAACAAACATTTGGTAGCTTGCAAGCAGAGGCCCTGAAAGAACACACAGACATTTAAACTAACTGAACTCATCACATCAGAGGGGGGGGGGGGTGAACATTTGGAGAAAATAAATAATCATCAAGCAGGATGTATGCAAATTTTATTCATCTTGTGATTAAAAAAATGACAGAAGCATCTTCTTTAGAGGAGAAAAAAGGAAACGGTGTCAATCAGTGTTGATACAAGCTTGTGTAATGAGAACAGATACGGTATGAGTTGTGCTGCGGGAGATTAACTGGCTGAGAAGAAAGGAGCACATACCTGAATAAGCAGTATTATCTGTCTGTTGTTTTTAGGCCACAGATGATTCAAGAAAATGAATATTGTACCTCTCTCGTGCAGCTTTGCAAGTACAAATGCATTGTTTTTGCTGGTAAGAAATATGCTCCTTTATAAATAGACACAGCCTTTGAATTGTATGCCTTTGGTTGTAAAAGTGGGTTATGCTGCTTAGTCAGCCGCTGTATGTGTGAGTTTAAGAGTGTGGCGTACCTGCATGCTTATGTCTGCGTCCGTCTGGCCGACACATTTCCTCCCTCTATGCTATTGTTTGTCTCTTCTATCATCCCTCTCCTTCATCTCTGCATCAACCAGGATGAGATAGTTTGTCAGATATCATGAGGGTAAATGTAAGTCTTTATGTATTTGTTACAGTGGATTACAGTGGAGCAGTTGTTGGCAATGCGATTCTTGTTCTCAAGCTCCATCTAACAATGCTATTAAAAATCGTATAAAAGAAAAATCATGCAGTTAAAAATGAGAATCCAAGATATAGACATTAAAGACAAATTAATGCAGAAGTTAAAATAGGAATGAAATATAATTTTTTATAAATTAGAATAAAATAAATGACATATAATATAAAATATAAAGTTGAATTTAGAATAAGCTCCTATGCAGACAGGCCTGTTGTGGGCCAACACCACTCCACAACAGACCCCGGTGCCCTCTATCAACCTGCCACCTGAGACGATCTGAGAACTAGCCGCCATTCAGCCTGAGAGCTGTGTGAGATGGCACAAGGACGTGGCCTCATGTGTTTGTCCCTGGCAGTATGAATGGAAGGGCGCCATCATTGCCCCCCAATGTTCACTCACATTCCTTTCTCTCCCTCCCTTCTTCCATACTTCTGGACAACTGATGGTTGCTTCCTGCTCCGCTACAGTGCAGACACTCTTCTCACCTGCTGATTAGCTGTAATTTTTGCTACTGTTGTTTTTGTACTTTTTCCTACTCGTCTCAAACTACAAAACATTTATTACAACTAAATCATTGGGAGGATGACTTATATCAACTCTTCTACAACATTAACGCAACCCAAACAGAACTGAAGTGCACAGATCTGTCATAAATTGCTACAGAAGATTGCCGTACTGGAGACAAGGATATTTGCTCTGGAGACATCTTTTGAACTCCACGGCACTCTGCCAATGTCTTCTTTCTGGGAGTTGGCTCATCAGAACTCAACTAGACAAGATTTAAATGGACAGCTATCTCTCAATGACACTATAACTTTTCCAAGAAGACTCACGGAAACAAAAGCAGTGAATTAATTTGCTGTGAATGGGATTTCTACCTCCTGGGGAGGTGCAAAACCTAATGATATGTGCAAGACTTGGCCTCCACCCAAGCAGATCTGGAGTTAAAATATCGATGGACTGTTTTTGGATCAGCCTGTGACACCCATCGGCCAGGCCTAAGACGATGCACCCTGACACACAGCAGACTCGCCACCACAAAGACACTCTACCCTGCCCTTTGGGATTCATTGATAACAAAGGAAACGCTGGTTAACGCTGGCATTAAATTCAACCCCTGGCCACTGTCTCCACCCCAACCGAGCACATTCTGTCACACCAACTTTGCTGATAGCGAAGACGACAAAAAGAGAGTACGGCTCTCTCCTGCCCGGGCTGACAAGACTGATAAGGCCAGCAATGTCACCAAAGGTTTGCCTCATCTGTCTCCATCCACCTCCCTTCTTCGGGATATCTCTAACAAACTAAAATCAGAGATTTAGGAACTGGATGTGATGTTGATGGATGCCACTAAGCTGCACTGCCGCATCTCGAATCACCGCCATTGAAATCAAAGGAAATCTGCCTCGCATCAGTGCAGACAGTAGAGAAGATGCCTAGGACCTTCTTCGGTTAAAGCCTCTCAGGTCTAAGCCATTTCTTCTGTAATAATGCATGTAGAAACTCAATAAAAATGTTATTTGCATCTATTTTGTCAGGACAAACTGGGCTCTCAGAATATGTATACTGCAGTGATGTCACATGCATGTACACATAGTTATATGACCATGCATTCAAAAGAAAAACAAAAATGGAAATTGAATCTCACAGATATTTATTCAAATCACAAGTAGCATAATAGTGTGCAAGACTAAAAAACAACAACTAATAATTGCATTTCCTTCAGTCAAGTCCCTATTTGTTTTTTTTGTCTAAAAAGGTGGTTGAGCTATTACTGAAAGCAGTACCTGTCTGCAATGACACTTTGGGGCCACATCTCACTCCCTGCACTTCCAGGTGGTAAACAAAGGCCTATGGAAAGGAGGCTGGGTCACGCGTCATATCTTTGGGGATACAACACATGCGCTGTAAAATCTGGTCTACACTCGCCGAAATTGAGCCAATCGTAACGCACGACCCGGCTTCAGTTACACATGTGTCATACCCCATACCCCAAGACCCATGTCCACCCGTGACCCAGCCTCCTTTCCATAGGCCTTAGTGGTAGACCGATTCACCTGCTAGGACTGCCTGCAGTGCACACAGGACCTGAGTCCATAGGAGGCCCTAATTATTCATTCAGCACCATGAGGCTCCTTTTCTTCTGATGTCCCTTCCTACCCATTTCTGTGTCAATAAATGCATTTTTTTGTGGGGTATTATGTTATTATTATTACTATTACTATTACTATTATTATTATTATTATTATTATTACCTTCTGATGTAGCTATATTTTTCTTTCTTTATCAATTGAAATGGTATGATTGATTGTTTGTACATTCTTATAACTAAATAGAAAAAAATATATATGTATATAAATATATATATAAATATATATCTATATCTATATAAATATAGATATAGATATATATAGATATAGATATAATTTATTTATTACTCAAGATATGCACACAGCAACACAGCCTCTGATTTGTCGACACCTGACCGAATGCATCATGTGATACATCTTAATATACTTGTGGTAATACACCTGTAAACTGCCAACCGCCAATAAACACTAAAGAAGAGGAGGAAAACAAGAAAAGAGGAAGAAGAAGAAAAAGAAAAAGGAGATGGTAACATCCACGTGGTAACGGCTAACCACCATGCTAAGACAAAACAGAAACTCTTTCAACGCGGATAAATGGATAAATAATCACAGAAGACATTGGATTTATTAGTTTTATAAAGTCTCTACAACTTTGTCCAAGCTGGATGACAAAGCTCCTGAAAGGGAAACCATCGCACCGGAGGCATGCAGCGTTACAGAGATACTCTAAAAGTAATCAGAGTAGTTTCAATGTCGTATACGACATCACTGACCTAAACCAAGAAAACACTGAAAAAGATTGTCTTTGGATCTTAAGAAGAAATTTTAAAAGTTAGGCCACAGACCATTTAACATCCACAGTAAGACAATTACAAAATCTTTATGAAAAACTTCTGAATATGTTAAGACACATATCTGAAAACAAACTAGAAAACGTTGCTGTCTGCTCCAACTCTCAGTTTCTTTCAAATCTGGGTTTGCCACTGCATTTTATTAAGTTAAATTTGAGACAATTTATTTATATAACTGCACTGTAGCTGCACTGTAATATGTATTCTACAGTTTACTGTCTCGTGCTATTTCAGCTTATTTTAATCTTCTATTTTACTTTGCATTAATCCTTTTAAATCCTATTTATTGCATCCTTTTATATTGTCTTTTTTTTTTTTTTACATTGATTTGTGTTTCTTTCATATCTTGTCTTAGTGCCTTTATGTCTTATGTAAAGCACTTTGAATTGCCATGTTGTTGAAAGTTGCCATACAAACACATTTGCATTGCTGTGCCTCTGTCCATCTCTCCCTCCTTTCCTCCTCTCAGTGTCTTTATATCCTCATGGTCCTGTATTGGAGGACTGTGTGTGTGTGTGTGTGTGTGTGTGTACATGTGTGAGGGGGCTGGGGGGTGGCGGCTGTATTGTCAGACACATCACAGCACCAGATGTCCAATTTGCACTTCAGCCTCGTCTGAATGGAGGGACGGAGAGAGAGAGGGAGAACGAGGATGTTGGTGTGATGGCCTCCAAGCAAAAGAAAGAGATGGGAACCCAATCTGGGTTGAGCACAAGAGCAGTGACTACTTTTTTCACTCTTTATTTTTCATCGATTAAAAAACTATTTTAAAATTTAACCATATATTTATGATGTGGAGAGATTTCAGAGAAGCTGCACCGGTCAACTTTGTTTGGATACTGCAGGCCAGGTGTGTGTATAGGGCTGTCGTGGTGAAGGAACTTCCTGAGCGGTTATGATTGGCTCAACAGCACGATATGCTGTATTATTTATTATTTTTTTTAGCAAATAAGCTTTATTGTTAGGCTATTATTAGGTATATTGATGCTTTTTAAATGACAAAGATGACTAATTAATTAAATACTTGTTTATTGTTAAATGCAAAACAAAGAAGGGCAATGAGGCGCAGTGTTTTCTCAGCTGGGATAGACACTCAGCACCTCATAATGCTGCTACCGTTTGTAGCAAAGTGTAAAAACGCGGCACTCCCATTGCAAAGAATTTAAAAAAGGAAAAAATGTGAATATCGTGGTTGTGACGGTTGCTTGCCATCCCCTACGGTTGGTTTGTCAGTATTGTGGTATTGCGGTATTGCAGTTATTGCAACAGCCCTATGTGTGCCCTGTGTGCATAGTCACCTGGGCTGCAGGCCTAATTTGTTGGCCAATTTCTATTAGTAATGCCATAAGGATCATTAAACAAACTTAAATTAATAGAAGTTGAAATGGAATGACGTAAGGTGCCAAAAGAAAAGTATAGCATTGTGAAAATTGTGCAAACCACTGCGACCATTGGAGAGAAAGAGAGAAGAGAAGATCAGGTTATCTGTTTAAAATTGAACTGGCAGATTGACTCTCACACGCGTTTGATTGCATAAATCAAACAAAAAATATATAAAATCAGAGGCTTAATGGAGCAAACTTACAGCTGTTCTCTTGGAGTTGTACAAAATCATTTTTGGAAATGTAGGAAAGTCACTTGAACTGAACAAGGCAGGTTGAAGAAAAGGGGATAGAAAAGATTACACAAATTCAACTGTTTGAATGTACTTTATCATTACAGTGTACTGACTCGGTGCAAACATACTGCAGAAGAATGATGTTCCTCAGAACCACAAGCTCTAGCATGAGAACCTTTGAATGTCCTCAGGGAGCACCTGATTATTAACTATTCTTTCAAGGCAAAGCTAGGTTATTCAGGCGATATAGCTATTTTTCCTTTTAACCCAGAGTCTGCCCACTCGCTGATGCCTTTTTATATCTCTCTGTGTAGTCTGAAGGTATGGCAATAGCATAAGAAAGGGCATCTATGGATGTCTGTCTCTGGATAAGTAGGACAAATAAAAACTGAAATATCCCTTTATGTTCTGAATGCACTCTATAAAGAGTTTAAGCACCGACTTAGAGGATCTTATTCTCCGTTACCTCCATTTATACCTCCATTTATCCCAGTTTGTAAATTGTAGTATTGGTCTAATATATTCTTTGTTGTATTCTTTCTTTTGTCTTCTGTTTTTATCATATTCAAACTAAAATACTAGACAAACCAAGACTGAATAACCCAGACTGCTGGTGTAGTGACATTTCCCATCCTCGGCTCTGACTGTTATCGTAATGGCCGCATTACAGCTGTAATACAGTGCACGGTATCTGTGCAGCGTTGCTCAGTGCCGCGGGGTCACCTCAGCCGGTGTAGGTGTCAGTTGTAGTCTAATTCCTGTGATTCGGTGATGAATCTCTCTGATAGAAGACAAGCATAGGGTCTGGCCCAGATGGAGCTCTATTAAGCTGTTAATAAATGAGGATTCTTCTCTGCTCTGCCTGCATCTGTGGAATGGAAGGCACTCACAAACTTGTAAACACACACACACACACACACACACACACACACAGTCAGAATATTATAATGAAGTAAAGCTAGCCAGATGGCTGAATTAGAAAGCCGTCTCTCTCTCCTTCTCTCTCTCTCTCTCCTTCTCTCTCTCTCTCTCTCTCTCTCTCTCTGTCTGTTTCTTACGCTCTCTGTTATCTTTTTTTCTCTTCCTGTCTCCCTCTGTTTCCACATTATGGATGCTGGGCGTTGTCATAGCGGTGACCAGCTGGCTAAGGTTTAAGGCCCTGCTGAAGTGCCCTTGAGCAAAACGCTGAGGCATTGAGGCAAATGGCAAGAGAAATTTATTTTTCTTTCTTTCTTTTTATTATATTATATTATATTATATTATATTATATTATTAATTGAGTTTATTACATTCTATGGTAACTTATATTGTACATCTACCATGTGCATAAATTACAATATCTGCAGTGCATACATTTGGATGCTAGTCTCTGGACAAACAATATGTGCAGTAAAATGTGTGGGATTTAATAGAGATCCTTGTGGAAGACCTGTGGAGGGTCTTTGGCCCGCTCATTGATGATTGTGTACTTGTGATGCGTTAGCTTACAGTACTATCCATTAAAGGGATAGTTTTGGTGTTTTGAAGTGGGGTTGTATGAGGTACTTATCCATAGTCAGTTCATTACCTACAGTAGATGACGCCGCAAAACATCTTTTAGTTACCTAAAAGAAAGGCTCATCTAAAAAAAAAAGAAGAAGAAAAATGAATATCAGTTTAAGTGTACGCTATATTTTGAATATTTTCACTGATTTACCTTGCCGTGAGACAGCTATACAGTCTTTGTTTCCATCGGGGAACTGAAGCCTGATCTATGCTCTCACCGAAGCAACCAGACTCCATTGGAAAAAAACAGTAATTTCACGTAGCAGAACACGGGGGAGTTGCTGGTCTACCACTGTCTTGATCAGTTAGTTTGTTTGTTATTGTGTGACTGGTTAGTTCGGATTCACCAAAGTCACACAATAGCACAAACAAACTAACCGATCAAGGCAGCGGTAGACGAGCAACTCCCCCGTGTTCTGCGAGGTAAAATTGCAGGTTTTTTCTAAGGAGTCTGGTGGCTTTGGCAATAGCATATATGGATACAACGGCATCAGTAAGGGCTGTCAGAAAGGGCTGTCTGACAGCAAGGTAAAGTGGCAGAAATATTCTAAATATAGCGTACACATGATTTCTTTTAGGTGGCTAAAATACGTTTTGCTGCCAGCCCCGTCCACAGCAGTACATTGCTTTGCTTTCGTGCGGTAACTCCTGTCTGTTTCTCCAAGCTGGGGTAGTGCTGACTGTCATCTACTGTAGGTAACACACTGACTGATGGACAAGTACCTCATACACCCAAACTATCACTTTAAGCTGAAATCATTCATTCGTTCACATCAGCCTTCAGATCATTCCATTAGACGTTGTGTTTGTATTTTCCACAGGAAGCAGAAGTGCAGTAGACTGTTTAGCCCTTTAGATAATAAACATTAACCAAATAGAGATGAATTACATTTTTAAGTTGTGACGATCTTATGAATCAACTTTAAAGACTGCAGTCATGAAGTGTTGCGTCAGGCCCACAGTGGGAACCCCGGAGACAGGCCTCCATGCTGTAGTTAAAGCATCAGGAGGCCCCGTACCGGTCGTGGACCATTTTGTTAGCAAGCTAATGGGCTCTTTCTAAAGAGGGACTATAAATGACAGCTGTCTGCCCGGATTCACCGACTGCCATCACGTCTCCATTCCCAAAACACTTAAACACCGCCGCTGCAGCTTCTGCTGAGAGCACCGAGGAGGAAGCAGACACAGTCAGACAAAAATGGTTGCAGGGAGTGGGTGAGGTGGATTAGGGTTGATGAAAGAGAAGGGAATTGGACTGGGGCCGGGGGTTTGAGTGGGGTGTTCGAGAAAAGACGGGGAGGGCTGGTAGTTACAGCGCTGGCATCTGTCGCTACCGCCGGCACCCAGGGTGGCATATAGTTCTTTACTTTGAATTAGACCTCTGCCGGCTTCTCAGTTAACACCTGAGGAGGTCATTACGATGCCATTAGGATGAGTAGTGCTGGGAGGGCGGAGAGGGAGTGAGAGAGAGAGAGAGAGAGAGGGATATCTACACTAAAGTGTAAACAGTCTGTCTGTCAGTCTGCGTCTGAGAACTTTCTCTTCCCCTGGAGAGCCCTCTCTCCTCTGACAGAAGAATGACAGAGGCCTCACGGGAATTACACCAGTCTCCCTCTCTCTCTTTGTTTCCCACGCGGACTGACAGATCACAAATTCACAACAATAGGCTCTATTTTAATACCACTTTTTGTTGGTACACAAGGCTGACTTAAAATAAACAACCTTTCTATTGCCTCATGCTCCCTCTCATTTTCGCAGCCTCTCTTTCTGCTTTGCTGTTGTGTTGCCGCTGTTGTTGTGCTGCATTGTTCGGTCGGGGATTTTCTTCCTTTTTGTCTTTTTCTTCCTCTCCTCTATTCTCTGGAGAAGAAGGGATGCTTTCCTGGGTGCAGTCAGTGATACAGCGTGGAGCAGCTCTTTCAGTTTCATTATATAAACAGCTTTGATGCCTCTTCTTGCTCTCTGGTTTCTATGGCTAAGTGGCTTTTGGAGAGGGCTCTGGACTACAGAGACAAGAGGTGTGTGTGTGTGTGTCTGTACATGAGTTTATTGTCTATATGCTGCTGCCTTGAGTATATTTCTGCATATGGCTGACACTGAGGTAGATTTATCAATGAGTATTAGAAAATCTCTCCAATTGCATTATTCAAACTGGCCTAACAAGGCCTTAGAACAGATTCTTTGGCTTCGGATTACTTAAAAATGTGTTTTATGTGGCAATATTTGTAGTGAATTTGTAGTGGCAGTTGGCAGCATTGGGCAAAAAATCCATAATAACCTTTCAGCATATTGTAATTCAAGTGTTCTGAGAGATAACTAGACTTCTGCACCTCCTCATGGCTCTGTTCAGGCTTTAAAATATCTAGCCCGTTGTGGGAGACTTTGGCCAATCACAGGTCATTTCAGAGAGAGAGAGAGCGAGCATTCTTATTGGCTGTTCATTCAACGGAGGCAGCTGTCAATCACTCGCAAACTCGGATCAAAAGGTCAAACTAGGCAGCGCTGATCAAATATGAATCAATATTCTGTTACTGTAATGCCTATTTCACTCCTCGAATGTTTTCAGAAACATCTTGTAGTGAACTGTTTAGCTGAAAAATAAGAAAGTTTGCTCCGGCTGGTGGGCGGTGCTTGGTATTTCCTCTACTGATCTCAACATGGCTGCCGGGTCACAAACTTTCTCATTTTACAGCTAAACAGTACACTGCAAGATGTTTCTGAAAACATTTTATTTGTGAAAAAGGCATTACAGAAACAGAATATTGATCGATATTTGATCAGCGCTGCCTAGTTTGGCTGGAGTTTGTGAGTGATTGACAGCTGCTCAGAGATGGCAGGCTCCAGCTCGGCTCTGATTGGTTGTTTTCCTCCGGTCTGTGAAATCTTGCAGATGCCATTAGGAGCACCGGAGGACACAGAGGAACATGATTTTTTTCAGATTACCTGTCTCATGCACAGCAGGATATAGTGATCGTTTTATAAAATTAACTTTTTTTTAATCATATTTGCTCCATTTCTACCCACTGCTGCTTTAATGATTGTATATTTCTCTATGACTGGCATTAATTTGGTCTTAAAGAGTCTTAAATCCATCTCGATGAAACTTACAGCGACCCTGATAAACATCAGGTCAGGTTTCACGATCGTCTCCGAGGGCTGGTTTCAGATCATTGCTTTCTCTTCCTCCCCTGTAATTACCTCAGATTCTCCATTCCCCACCTCAACCTTTACCCTCCCTGCCTCCTCCTTATCACCCTCTGATCCCTATCCTTCTTTTCTTTTCATATTTGCCTTACACTCCCTCCATGTCCTCCTCTTTCCCACCTCTCTCTTCCTGTCCTGGTTCTCTTCCTCCTCACGTTTGTTTTCTGTGTGTGCCCGGAAAGAAAGATCATCTCCTTATCGCCTTAGGTGCGGTCAGCCAAACCAGGCATGACTGTTGTAATCAGTGTGAGCACACACACATGAGCACACACTGTTACATGTGCACACATAATGTGGGAGGTCTCTCTCTGTAGTGAGGAGTTTAAAAACATATCGACTTGCAGCCGCAATGGTCTTCATTAAGACCTTGGCTTGGTATGTGAGTGAGAGTGATGAAGAGATTGTTATGGGGATGATGACCAGAGGTTTGCAAGGAGTTGACGTCACAGCCCACCCACTTAAAGGCCTCAGATCGAGGAGGCCACGTACCGTACCGTTCTCCTCCTTCTCCTCTCAGCTGTTCATTTGCAGTGGGAGCTGGCACCAACTTCTGTGCTCCTGGGGATTACTTCTCCACGTCTCCCTTCTTGTCTTCCTTCTTTCCTCCCGCTGAGCCCTCCTCTAAGTCCCTTCCTTCCTCCCTGATCCCACTCTCCTTGCTTCATCGCCACAATGCTTCCTCTACACAAACAAACCACAGACACAGAGGTGACCTCAGCCGCAGAAGGGCTATTTCAGACTCTCCCACGACCGCTCTCACGGTCATGTTAGAAAGCTCGCTGTTGTTCGAGGATGCATCATCGCCTGGCTGTCTTAGCGGGCAATTGAAACTCCACTTTTAGCCGTTTTTGCTCTTTTAACCTTATTGAAGGCTGACTTTGTCTCTCTAGTCCAGAGAGACAGGGGTAGCTAGTTTTGAATGTTTCGTAAACCGTCACTCACGGCCATAGCTCTGCATCTTTGGAGGTGAAATTGTGCAGTCTGGGACTTTGGCCCCCACTCTTTATGATAGACAGAGAGAATCGAAGCGTACATTGACATTTCAGATAATGTTACACCCATATCTTGTCAGCCTGAATGATATTACGTATTTGTTGCAGATAAGAAGGACATTGCAAATGTGTTTATGACCATGAAACCTATTGATTTGAATTGATTTAGGTTGCTTTTATCTCTCTCTCTCTCTCCTTCACCACCCTCCCTTCCCTTCTCTTTGTGTGTCTTCTTCATCTTATTTGCCAAATCCACCCCTCATGATTCTCCTATCGTCCGACGCCGACAATGCAGGCACTCAGCATCGCTTCCTGCAGGCATTTCATTAAAGCACTAATAACACATTGGTAATTAGGTGACAAAGAGGCTTTTCTTATTGTACTGATCAGCTGCTGAGACGTAGTCCTCAGAGGCCCACACAGAAGGAGGTTGGCTGTTTTTGTGTGTGTGTGTGTGTGTGTGTGTGTGTGTGTGTGTGTCTGCGTTGTTTCTGAAATGTATGCCTCTGCTTTGAGTCTATCCCATTTTTTTTTTTCTACAAAAATGGAAAAATCCAGTGGAGTGCTGGTATTGTTCCTTTTTTCAACTCTTACTTTTGATCTTGTTTACCGCAAAGGTAATCTGGCGGCAGGTTTCATGATGAGCTCAAGCATACAGATGACCACACAGCCTATATACAAGCTTGGATATTAGATTCTTATTTATGATCTGCAGTGTCCTTTTATCAGTGGAAATGCATTTACACAGTGAAACTTGCATTCTTTCCACTTTTTCCTCTCTTCTCTTGTTCCCTATTAGTCTCTCCCCTTATTCTATATCAGATGGTTTTCGAGCCACCTGAGGCACTGAACAAATAACGTAGTGCAAATGAAATTTCCTGTGAGGCTTATTGATGTCATTAAACACTAGCATACTAAGGCCCGGAATCATTTTAGTCTTCATCAGACCGGCTGACATTTTAGTGAATTAGCTGTTGGAGGTTTGGTGGGTTGGGGTGAGGTGGGGTTGTTTTAGCTCCCCCAGCATTTTTCCCCCCTTCACAGGGTCAAATGGTAGAATCGATCATCTCATTTGGTCCGTCTGCTGGCCTTTGATTGGCTGTCATAAGGCTAATATGTGTCTGCTGCGTAATGTTATTCCTGCATGCTGTTCTTTTTAAACAGTAAATCAAGTTAGCATTGAGTTTCTTTCGAGCATAAAAGAGCACGGCAATATTGTGATTATCATGAGAATTCACGTTTGACTTAAAAGCAAAAGCCCTTCATTTCTTCCCAGAGCACTCTTAAGTTGCATTTGGCATTTTGTTGTCCTTTCGTTTGTGTCAAAATGCCAATTCATGCCATTTAAAAAGTTTGGGACATGTAATTTAGGGATATGCATAATTTCATTGTCCCGTGGTTGACATTTCAAAGCGTGGTTGAAAGAAAATATTTTGTTTTGTGTGTGCCGAAAAAATGACAAAAGCTAAGCAGATTATGGCCCAAAAGAATCCCATAAGTTTTTCACTTTTTGGTACTAATCTATAATATTTTTTACATGTCAGATTTTCTCACTAAGAGGAACTTGGAGAAATGTTGTCATGTTAGTTTGATGGAGTCTAGCTTCACTCGTGCTACACCTCTGTTATACATACTGTAGCTTACACAGGACAAGTTTACATTTGATTGGCTCCAAAAACCCCACTAGTGGCTTGTGACTAATTTCTCTGGTTTTTAACTCAAGTTTTCAACTCGCCAGATTCTTGCCAGTACACAGCCCTAGTTATTCAGTCGCAGTACAGTTTCCTCCCTCTCCACATTAATGAGATCTGGTTGATCCTTGTTTGTGTTTGGGGTCAGTCAGTTGGTCGGTCTCGCCTTGTAGCTGTGGCGCCACCGCTGGCCTTTGGTTTCCTGAATTAGTAAGTCTGATACTTCAAAAGCCAACCAAAGTGAGACTCCATCTGCCCATCATTGTATTGTCATGACACGTACAGGACAGGGAGTGTGTCATTGTGTCACGCGTTTGGGAAACATCATCAGAGCGGCAATAGCTCCAACGCAGCTCACTGCTACAGTGACCGCATGCCCTGTCAGCTGTTGCCACCACTCCTGTGTCTTTCTCTCACAGCTGATCAAAAAATCTAAATCTGTTCCACAAAGCTTCTTCTTCTCTTCCTGTTCTCAGCTGAGCAGGACGTGGGGAGAAGAAAAGAAGGAGAGAAGAAATAAGGAAAATGGAAAAAAGAAAGTTGTTAATGTCACTGAACCATGAAAGGCTTGGCCTGGGGTTGGAATGATTCGGTATACAAGGTTCTTTAGTGCTGTGGCTGCGGGGATAAACATAACTTACATCAGCCCTTCGCTTGTACAGGAGATTTCCTCTCCTGGCACTTACAACCTCAACACTCGAACTGCACTGTGATACACACACACACACATACACACACACACACACCGCACACAGACCCTTTCAAGTAGCTCATGTACACACACACACACCAGAGGGCAAACGAGGGTTTTGAATAGTATTTTTTATTCTGTTTGCACGCATGACAGCGGTTGCTATTACTTGTTCACACATACAGAGAGTTTAGTCGGCTTTTGTTGGATGGATTTGTATCAACAGCAATATGAAAATATTAATTGCATTAGACTGTATTATCAGTGTAACGTGTGTGTGTTTTGTGTCTTTTCTCTCTCTCTCTCTCTCTCCAGATCATCACTCAGTATGTTTACGAGCTGTTGGAGAAAAAGTGCAACATGACTAAAGCAATCCTGCCAGTAAGTACCCAGAGTGAAAAGAGGCATTTTCCCTCTTTGATTTATGCCCTTGAAGATTAAAGGGAGTATTAAATATGAAAATTGACGTAAATGCTTAGGCTTCAGAGTGCGATTATGATATTGAGTGTCCTGTTTAAAAAAAAAAAAAAAAGAAAGAAAAAGGGGGATTGTGAGGCGTCAGCTCTCCTCATTCTCTATCAGTCTTTGTCTTTCTCTTTCTATCTCACTCAGTTTCTCTCTTTACTCCCTCTCTTTCTTTTACCCCCTCCTCTGCCCACATCCTTTGTGCAAAAGTGTCTTCTCAACAAATTAACTGTATTGTGACGTGTCATTTCAAAGGCGCAGAGGCGCAGCGTGCTGATGCTTAATCTGTTTTGCATTCATTCGCGCTGAAGGGGACTTTCTACTCTTGCCATCACGGAGTTATTCTTTGCCCAGCTCATCCGGGCTCAGAGCACACACTTGATCCCTTTTTATTTGTTGTCGGAAGCATGTTTGTCTCTTTTTTTTGCCCCCTTCATCCCTGCTTCTTTTTTCGGTTTATAAAAGTTGTGATCATTTTTCAGGCTGCGTTTATAGGGATGTTAGGCAGCGCTGGTGTTTAGGAGCGTAGCAGAGTTAGCTCCAGCGCTAACAGTGTCCATAAATCACCTAGCCGGGGACTCAGCGCCTTTCATTAGCCCCCATACACTTTTTCTGGTTTATCTGCCTGGCCTATTTATCTCATTATTCCTCTGGAAAATTGCTCTGTTCTGCTTTTCTGCTGCCCACCCGCCTGCGTGTATATATGGCGTGTGTGTGTGTGTGTGTGAGCGTGTTTGTGTATTAGTGGTGGGTCCGTCCACCTGCGTGGCATTGAACTTGTGACCGCAGATTTTAAGAAGATTAACCACAGCCAAGTATAGGGAGAGGGAATGAGGGAGCAAAAGAGAATAAAGGGTAAGATTTTCTCCCCCACTCGGCTCTCTTTGTCTGCTTGGATTAAGTTCTTGCAGCTGCCACCCATGGCTTTTATGGACAGTGTTTGTCTCCTTAGAGATTCTTCCAGGCATACTTGGGAGGGATGCAGAGACGCATGGGATGTGGACGGAGCGCATGCACGCACACAAACATTTCTCACTTCGCCTCTCTTTCTGTCTGTACTACTTTCAGCGCCTCAGTTTTAATCACACAAATGCTGTTTTTTCTAATCATGATTATTGATGATTAGTGTGCTGATGCATATGAGCTTTTTTAATTACAAAGGCCACAAAGGAGAAGGCTGTTTCTGCTTAAACTCATGCATGTTACATAAGACCAACGTTTCTCTTCATAATCATTATCAGGTGATTCTTTGAAGCTGCAGAAATCACAATTTGATCATCTTTTGCATTTGCTGCCGTTGCAAGATTTATTTAGATTGAGTTAAATGTCCCAAAAGTCCATGAAATCAAATTCAAAACATGTTGAGCATTTAAAAAAAAAATAAATGAACATCATTGGGATAGTGTACATTTTTCCTTATATAAGACATTTTGGGGATTTGACTCCAATAGCGGCTTGTTAACCTGTGTTTTCCTGAACGTTCAGGTGGACGCTACAGAAGATGAACCCACCAGTTTTATGTACCTGAGCCCAGATGCCTTGTCCAACCCATCCAAGCTGCTGGTGCTGATCCAGGGCAGCGGCGTGGTGCGGGCCGGTCAGTGGGCCCGTAGACTCATCATCAACCAGGACCTGGACTCAGGGACACAAATTCCCTTCATCACCAGAGCCATGGAGGTAGGGGGCACTACAAAAGAAGTTCAATCTATTCTGTTGGATGTTGAACTGATTTTCTGATCTTTGATCCAAGACGTCCTGTTTTCATGTTTCACTAAGAGGGAAATGTGGGCGGGGTGCACTGAGGACACTGCATGTAAATACTTTTACATTTATAGTCTCCACTTTTCCTTTTCTTATAGTTATTTCCTTTGCAAAGAGTATAAACTGTGACATGTTTGGTATGTAGAGTTTTATGGGCCTCTTGAGAGAAAAAAAGTTCTGCAGTGTGTTCATCGTGTGGTCGTTGGTGCCGCAACTACCACGGTGGTTAGCCTGGTGGGATATTGGTGTGACAACAGTAACACAAACTGTTCATTTGAAAAGCAGGCTCGAGTATTTCGGGGCTGTGGAGGAGTTGTGGCAGAAGCAGAATGTCGTGGTATTTCGGTTGCTCGTGTTTGACTGGAGGTTTGAATGTGATCGTGGGTTATTTGCTGTTGCTGGGTGCTTTCCTAGCTCAGGATGTACTGCATCGACTCAATTCAGTTGAACTTCATTTTGTGTACAATTTACACGAGTACGGAGTGGAAAGGAAACTTTGTCCCGGGGTCATACGAGAAATTACATGATGCCGAAACAATTGCTGCACTCCTCCGCAGCATCATATAATCACAGAGGCAAATAATAACAAGCAGACATTCATTCACAGGTGCAAACATAGACTCGTGCTATTACTGCACAGTCCTCAACCCAGAACTGAGGCTTATATTGTTCTTGTTAGTGAAATTAAGCATATTCTTCAACATTTATGCATTGATATGATGCACGGTTCCTATGTAGTCTGGTGTGTTCATGGGTGACTGAGCTGAGAGAGAGGAGGATATAATGTAATGTAAAATCTAGATTAGTTTTCTTTTCCTGCCATATGATGACTCACATGTGTTTATACGTCTGTGTGTCAGCAAGCAAAAGGTGGCTCTGCTCGTCTTATCATTTTCATCCCCATCTCTGTGCTCATTTGTCAGCCCGGCCACGACTACCTGTGTAATTTCATCGGCTCGCTGTTCAAATTGACTTAGGGGAGATCCCGCACTCCCTCTCCCCTTGTTCCCTCGTTTCGTCCATCTGAATGCCATAAAGACTTTCACTGCTGTGTAAAGCCAGTTCCTGCTGTGTACAACAACGGGAGAGGGTTGTGTTGCGTGCATGCGTGCATGGGTGCGTGTGCGTGTGTGTGCTAACGGATGATTCGACTTCCCCGACACTGTCTTTGAATTCCAGTTACTCCGGCTGGTACTGCAGTTGGAGAAGGCAGGGTTGTGCTGCAGGAAGCCAAAGTGACAGCTTAGATATAGAGAACACGGTGTGTGTGTGTAGTGCGAGTGTTGCTCATTCATCATAGTAAACAAGAAATCGTGTTCTTACACCCTGACAAATCATCATCCAGGCGTTTTACCACACACAGGCCTTGTACTCCGTGTGTGCACTGGAAAGACGGGCACACACGTTTACAGTCAATTCATGCTGTCTGCATCTATTACGCGCACATTCGTGGTTTATCATGTCATACCATGAAATTTGTGTGGATGTAATTTTTTAAGTGTAATGTACGGGAGTTACAGCTACTATACAATCTAAAGAAAGAAGGTGATTTATTGATTCAAAGCAGATATAAACAGATATACATTTTATACCTTAATTTACAGACACGCAGCACCCAAGTGATTAAACATGTTCGATCAACAACTCACAAATGAATGACAGCTCTGTGACATAGTAGCATGGTTATTTTGGCCATATTATATAAGATATTTGACATATAATTACTATAAGTTTCTGATATTTTTCCTCTATGAACATGAAGATGCAGTTACACATTTTACTTTATTCATTTACCCTCAAACATCTCATCTGGTTAACTCATATACTTGTACAGGCGACTAATTCATCACTCTGCAGATAAATCCGATCCAGCTTTTTAAAGATACTGTCATTTATCTACAATAAGTCAAACGTGCATGGAAGCACTGCACAGTTTATGCATTCATTTAAACTTATCTCCTAAGATAATGTTTATAATGAGTGCATAGCTGCGAGTGAGTAGCTGACACCCAGCATGTTCTATTTAATCTCCTTGTGGGATGAGAGGTGCAGCAGAAATGGTGACAGGCGAAGTCTGAAACCTGGCAAGTAGCAACCATGTACACCATTGTTGTTAAAAGGTGTTAATGTTAAACACCTCTAACCACTTTTTTATTCAAAAAGTTTTACCATGAGACATTGATTGATAGGAAGTGTACTGTAAGCATACAGTATATAAAGCATGTTAAATCTAACTATAAAGGAAACTCTCTTTCTGTCTGTACGTGTGTATGTGGGTATGTCCTTCACATATCTCAATAACCATTCATCCGATCTACTTCACACTTGGCTGGTGTATTGCTGGGGACCCAACGACGTGCAGTGTCAAAGTTGGTGTAATTTGGCCAGATGCTGGTGCTATTAAAACAAACTTTACATTTTGGCCTTTAACTTTTAAACCATAAGTCTCAGAAACAAAAAGTTATTTCCTGGATTCTGTGGGTTCAGATGAATCTATCCATATAAGACACGCCCAGTTGTGTCTATATCGATTTAGAATTATGCCCAAATTGCCGCTTCTCCTACAAATTTTGAGCAATTTTCACCAAATTTGGTAAAAAACATCTCTGGACCAAGCCAGAAAGAGTTACTTTTTGGGATTTTTGATGTTCAATACAGATTTCCTATAGCTAGCCCTCAAAGTTAGCTGAAATGCCGTGGGCAGGGCTTATATTAAAAATATGTCATATCTCTTGAATGCTTTGTTCTTGCGACCACATTTGGTTAACATATATAGATATGATGTCTGAGTGACCATGACAAGTTTGGTGCCATTGGGCTTTTAGGTGGCGCTGTAGCAGCATCATCTAACTATAAATCAAGGAATCGCTGCCTGTCTGTATGTGTGTGCGCGCCCTTTGCATATCTCGAGAACAGTTCATCCGATCTATTTCACATTTGGTGGCAACACGTTCAGTATTAATAAACTTTGAATCAACAAGAGATAGCGCTCTGTGCAGCAGTGGGGCGGGGGTTCAGGGCTCTGCGGAATTAACAGGCTGCGGCTCATTTTGCGCGGTTCACTTTTGCTGCTGGATATCCAGTACTAACGTTTCCGTATAGTAACAACCAAACTCTTCACTTCCTTGGAGTGAATGAGCGGTTCTTGACAACGCTGCAAGCAGCACTTCCAGAGGCCAAGCAATTGGCCCGCTCCGAACGGCCACGCCCCTCGTGGGCACTGCTCTAGTATAAGTGTATATATATATATTGTCTACTCACTTCCAAATCGGGCAAGTACTGTACTTTTGCTATTGCTACCTCTGCACCAGCACTCAGTTCCATTCTCTCCACCTACACATTTAATCCACAGCTGAATACAATGCAAAGTTCACACCGTCTGATAAGTCAATCTGGGAAATTCAGGAAATGCCTAACTGAGAAGGAGGGTGACAAACTTAATTTTACCCGCAATACATTTCTGATATCCAGTAGTGTGAGAATCGGCAGCAGTGGAATATTCTTGTAACCGAACTGTCGTTGCGGTTGGTATGAAAACATATTTGTGAATCATTCATTAGAAAAGTCTGACGCTGTACAACTGTGTAAGAGCAACTCTGGCACCACGACAATTACATAATATTTTTGATTTACAAATGAAGTTAAGTGCAGTGTTTGGTCAAATGTTGACATTTTGAGTATACTTTTTCATTATGTTTAGATTAGGCTCCATTTTCCACAAATGTTTCGTGGCAAGAATCAGTTGCCTCGAGTGCATCTCGTGAAGATACTCGTGGGAAGTTGATTGGAAATTCAAAGCCTGCAGCAAAGGGTCAACTAGAGTGCATTCGGTAAATATGGGGGGGAGCTTGTGGCTTTGCAAAACACACGAGCACGCACACATACACAGATAAAACAGTTCATTAGACTCACTACTTATGTAGCGTGTGTGCATGCAGTGCAACTCTACAGTGTGTATGGGCTTTCACATACCTGCGTCAAAGCACCACTCTGAAGTGCTTAGCCATGTTCCTCGGAACTTCGAGTCAGCCTTTCCGCTCTTCCGATGGTAAAAATAGCTGATTGCGCAAGTTAATCAGGTCCTTCACACAACATACATGCACACACACACACACACACACACATACAATAACAGGGTGAATCTCGGGGCAGCCTGCGTCTTACACACCATTTACACCCCATCGCCAGTCTCTGCCTCCCATATCCACCACGCTCCTGTCTACAGATATCACAATCTTTGTCATGCTGCTATATGATGATGACACATTAATAAGCTGGCAAAACATATATGTTAAAGATAAGTCTAAAATATGTACGCACAGACATGTGCACACCGATAAAACACACACACACACAGATGCACCACATGGAGCAGAGAGTATGCTTGTGGCATTTGGCACAGTGTGCCGGGTTAAGGGGAATCTTTGTGCTGTGTGTGCAGGTCTCATGCATGTTATGAACGTGTGTGTGCATGTGGAAGTGGTGCTATTCCCATAGCATGGCGGTAAAATGACAGGTGAGAGGAGGAGGATGCTCCAGCAACAACCAGTGAGCGGGGGAAAAGAGGTGGAAAAGAGGAGTCTGAGACGGAGAGGGTGGGGGTGGCGGCGGCGGTGGGGTGCAGAGAGGGAGAAGGGTTATGATTGGTTGGAAGAGGACAGAAGAGGAAAGAAGGAGAGGGGTACAGAGAGGATTGAAGCAGGAAGAGAGAAATGAGAAGAGGACGAGGGAGTGACTGCAAATGGGGTGGGACTGGCAGAGGAGAGACGGGAGTGTAGAGAGAGGGAGAGAGAGTAGGCAGAAGGCAGGCGTCTGACAGCTCCACTACTGGGAGAGGGCCTCTTAATGACAGCTTATTCCTTCATGATTTCAATTCCTGACAGTCGACAGGTCTGCTTGTTGCATCATGGCAGCTGTATCATTACCTTCTGGCCCTGTCACTGCTCTGCATCCTGAGACTGAGATGGTGGAGGTGGAGGGTGGGCGCCGTGGGGTTTGGAGGGGATGGGGGGGATGGGAGAGAGAGAGAGAGAGAGTAGATCGTGAGGTTACAGTCAGAATAATTGAGGAGGGACTATTGAAAGGTGGGATCATTAGTTATAGTAGCTGTTGGAGTTAAGAGTAGGACTTTCAACTTGTGGAAGTTTGTGTCCATATTGAAAGAAGAAACGCACGGATGCTGTTGTGAGGCCTTAGCTCTCCTATATCACTCGTCTGGTCATGACACGACATAGTTGAGAAGCAAGAAGCCAAAATGTTCTAGTGCCTCGACTTCTCCTGCAGTCGCCAACTTTCAGTTTTGCAGACAGCGTTAGTTATCGATGGATGGATGTGGATAGAAAAACTATAAAATAAATTTTCAATACTTCTAGATGAACTAGTAATCTTTGTCAGCTATACATATGATTTCTGTAGAAGTTCAGTTGGTGCTGCAGTTTTTTTTTTCCCTCTCTCCAACTTGTTAACTGCATATACACACGCACACATACACACAACCGCACACAAAACCACAATTATACACTGTCCTCAAGAACTCGTTAATTTAATTTGGAAGTTGCTGCTAATACAAAAACAGATCCATACCCCCTGTAATGCCTCCCCTCCTTCTCTCCATCTCGCTCCGTCTCTCTCTCCCGATAGTGAGTCAGGCTCGACACTGGAGACCCACTGCAAAGAAAGAGGGGGTGTGGTGTTTTCAAAAGTGTGTCAAAAGCCTAGGGGTTTGTATCTGCCCAGAATTTCAATGGGAGGCTGAAAGGGGGCACCGAAGCAGACAAACTCAAACACAGAAATCCTCTTTTAATTTCTGTCATGCTGCCCACCCTCTTCTTCTTTTTTTCTTTTTTTTTAGCGGGATGATGTCCTCTTCAACATCGGCTGCACACTCTGGCATCTGCTTTTGTTGTGTCACGGCCCTGTGTGCTGCGAGGATATCTCTCTCTCTCTCTGTCTCTCCAATCACCATTCTTCCTCCTCCTCCTTTCTCATTAGTTCCTCTAATTCCCCCCGAGCTGTGAGTTAACCTGTTTGTATGTGTGTGTGTAGCCCAGTGATAACATTGTACGTACAGTGTGTGTACAGCCTATCTCGGGGCATCAGGTGGCTACAGAGGCCAGACGAGGTATCATTCTCTCCAGCCAGCCAGCTTTAGCCAGAGGACAGTTTGTGTATGTGTGTGTGTTTGGGGTCAAAAGATGTGCCTTCTTGCCATGGCCTTGTAATAGCAGCCCTGCAAGCAACACACACACACACACACAGGCATACACACACCTCCAGGTGGGAAGGTCCCAGCACATCCCGCAGCTCAGATCAATGCACTTGACACCTTCAAAGGCGGGTGTGAGGCCTGGACTTGCTCTGGGGTTAAACCTCTTTTAAATAGCATCCCGCGGGAAGGCAGCTGTCAATAACCCACCATAATTACCGGGGCCAGGCCCGCCAAGGGCTCGGCTGCACAGGCCAAATTAAAAATTGATCAGAGGGAGAGAAAACATTATTTTGTGGTGGTATTCCCTGTCCTAACAGCACTGCTGCTGCCGTATGTGAAAATCTCATCAATTGAGGTCCGAGCTAGATATCTAGAGAGCTATTTATCTATCTATCTGCCCCCCTTCGTCCACATGAACAATGAAGTGCTGTCCCTGTTGTAAAAAAAAAAAGAAATTTGCATGTTAAGTGTCTTTCAGTGTGTGTGTGTACATGCAGTACGTGAGCGTGTGCATACTGTATGAGCATGCAGCTGATTGTTATGTGCTCCAGGTAATCGTACATCATCCCCTGTCTGTGTAGTGTGCGTGTGTTTGCGCACACACCTTGTAGCACTATATTGATTGTGGTCTCATTGAGTTTCTCTTGGCAGCAAGCCTTTATTTGTCAGTCAGAGAACGATATGAAGAAGATATGTTCATCCTCGGGCTTCCTCGAGGAAAACACACACATGCTATTGTTTCACAAGACAATGATAAATGAGAACGACAGTTTACAATGGGGTTTGAGGTCTTTTCTAAACACACACTGCAGGTAAAAGGTCATAGCACGCGGTTATTATCGTTGTTTCTGTATGTCATCGGTGTAGGACACGTTCTTCGCAGTCCGTATTAAGCCCCATTTAAAATGGATTTCCTTTTGGGACGTCCCGTCATTATCGTAATTACCAGTGGCATCTGCAATTCGCATCCACTGCAAATCTGCCAGATACATAATTCACATAAGTGTTTAACAGGGGAGCATGCATTATGACATTTCACATTTGGGCTAGGAGCAGAGATTCGAGGGAAAACACACAGCAAATTCTGCGATGTTAATTAGCGTTGATTAGCCTCCATAAACACGGGAAGTGTTGATTTTAACACTTTCAGAGTTACAGTAAATGAACTCTGGCAATTCACTGTGCAGATATCATTTACTTTATTCTAAGTACCTCTGGATTTACAACCATAGCACATGCAAATTGCATTATAGGATTCCTCCTCTAAAAAGTAATCCAATTTGAATAGTGTGACTTTAAATATAGCGCTTCAGATCAGTTCTTCCCAAAGTGGCGGCTGCGGAACCCTGGGGTGCCGTAAAAACTGGCCAGGGATGTGGCAAGATTTGTTTCCAACACAGTGTCACAGTAAATAGACCTAAAATAAATGCAGATAATAGATATTTAATGTGACATTCTTAGCTTAAAGGGGTGCATGAGAGTGTGTTTGTGTCACCGGGGCACTGTGGTTTAAAAAAGTTTGGGAACTACTGCTGTAGATCCCAAAAAACTGAAGATGACAAGTTCAGGTAGCAGTTTAGTTTGTTACAGAAGTCCATATACACTCAGAGAGAAAAAGAAACTTTCTGAATGTACAGTATGTACACAAATATACAGTATATAGTTGAAAAAGATGTTGAGAGTTGTTTAGCGTGTCAGTTTCCAGGCTGTTCATGCCACCATGCTGCTTGGGGGATGAGAGGATGGAAAAAAAAAACAAGAGGATGAAAAACAAAAGAAAATGAGAGAGGAAGACTTTGATCTAATTGTGAAACATTATTTGGGAGTGTACATTTTTTTTAGCCCATGTGTGATAATTGACTTTATTTTTTTCCTCTTGAAATTAACAAATTATACCATCAAAAAGGCTTTGTCTCCATGTGTGTGTGTGTGTGTGTCTGAGGTGGGTAGTAGGTCATTTGCAGCTGCAGGCTGTGTGTGTGCGTCCCAATGGGAAGGTCTTGTTTAGTCTCTCTTCCAGAGGGCCCCAGGCGGTGTGTGGTTGATACCTCTTCACTCTCTCACTGGGAACACTTCTCTATGGCCAACACACACACCCCCACACACCCCCCCCCACACACACACACACACACACACACACAAAAAAGACATGCGCACACGCACGGAAAAATCCTCCACAATCTTTTGCACAATTCGTCAACCTGCGCGGCAGCAAGTTCGCTCTCTCACAGCGGAAACGTTTTTTGGTTACAGGTGGGTGGATGCACCGTATGTGTTTTGAGTCAGTTGATATTACATGCAGACACACACACACACAAACACACACACACACACATGCATCCTCTTGTAAATTTTGCATGTATCCCCCATCGCAGCAGGTTTGCAGAGGTTAAAAGTGCTGAGCTGTGGACGTTCCAGGAGGAAATTGAGTTTTGCGAGGAGCTAGTGGTGAGCAGATAGGTGACCCACTGTGAATTTACACTAAACACCACACACACACACACACACACACACACACACACACACACACACACAATCAGCCACTGAGCATCTCTTAGGGTTAAAGTTGAAACCTGCTGTAAGCTCTCCAGTGCCAGTGTCACGCTCCTGGGCTGTGCGTGCCACACTTTGATCGATGAGAGGAAACTCTGTGCTTAAATAGGGGTTACCAGGGTTCTAGGGGGTACACTAGGGTTAGAGGCAAACAACAACAAATCTTTCAGCTAATAGTTTTAGTGCCGACTCTGTGGTTAGAAATGAAAATAGATGCTGGAGGGCTGCTCTTGGTTTTCTTATAGACGTTTGAAGTTTGGGAGAATGTTTTTTTTTTGTTTTAGGGGTAACAACATGATACTATTCAGACATCTAAACCAGCTTTTCAATCATTTGGCTCACTGGATTATTTGTCATATACAGATGATTAGTAATATGCCATACATTTATTTGAGGCTGCGGTTTTATCTGTGTTTACCCGTATGTGGTAGCGCCTTGTAGCTGTCTGCTTTTGTGTTTTTTTTCGGTCTCTGTATGTGACCACCAGACATCGAAGATGGAATCTGTATTTGAAGGCTTATCTGTCATTTGAGACTGATATTGTCCTGCATTCTCTGTGGATGTGAAATGTACATTTCAGTACATCAGATCATGGCAGTGACGGCGGTGTCTCTGTGTTTCAAGATATGTGTGCTTTTGTGTCGGCGCGAGAGAAAGAGAGATAGACAATGAGGAGAGATGGCATCCGTGATCAGATTTGTTCTGCGGCTCTTTTGTCTTCTGCGGCTCAGTGGGTCAATGGATAACTGTTTGTTTCTGTATTTCTGTGTGCCCCGTATAATAGGCATCAACGTGCATCTCGGGTTGAACCTTGGCACAAAAATGCATGAAATTCATGCGTATAATAAGCAAAGACATGTTGAAGGTGTACAGTATTTGTCAACAAATATGATTTCTCCCACGTGTTTCGATCCGTTACAGTTCCATTAGTTTTTTTTGTGTAACTTGTCATCGGTTTCATCTCAGTCAACACCAACGTGTGTGTTTGGTCTGTTTCTCCTCCCCTTTATCTGGTATTTATGGTGCTCATGATAGGTGTTATTATCCCGCTGTATGCTGACAGCCTATCCCTTAACCCTCTTAGGAGCACACTATGCCACGCTTGGCTGACTTGTTTGCGCTGATGTCAAGTTTTAGCGGTTAGCAGGCGGTTACCATATGCCACTGTGCTGCTGTCGCCCCCGATGTCAGTCAAAAGGAATGTCAACCTGAGCTCAGAAACACAGAACGCCACGGCGCACACCCAGAAACACAGGCGAGGGTGACAAAACACACACAGTCACTCATACATGCATACTGTACTCACAAATAAAGTTGCCATAAAGCAAATACAGGAGTAAGAACAAAAGAATCACATCCTGTTTGGGATGCCATGAGGGGAGAGTGTCTCCAGACATGCTGCTCTTCATCAGCTGACTGAAGGATGAGGTAGCATCTGCAGTGGTCCCTAAAGTGAGAGAAGTGCCTGTAAAACATACACCTAAACATACTCATAAGTAAGCAGTAGATAGGGGTGGGAAAAACATTGATTCACCTATGTATCACTAATTTTTGCAATCGATTTTTAGTAGATGTTTATAGGCATATATAACCCCAGTCTCTGTCCCAGTGGAGAGTATTGACCTATTATAATTAGTGTCTGATAGATCAACACACCTGTAATAATCATATCATCATCAGGACTCTACTGACTAAGTTCATCAACTAAACCCTAAACATATTTAATCCTTTCCCCCATGTGAACTCAGTGTTCCTTATATTAAATAGATTTCTATTCTTAAAGTAATGATTATGTACAGCACCTGTGGTGACTGGTGGTTAAGGTGTTAAGGCATAAGGTGAATTTTCATAAAACAGTAGGGGTAGGAAAAAAATTGATTCACCTATGTAGCGTTTTTTTTTTTTTTTTTTTACGATTTTTAAATTGATTTTTAATGTCAGAATCGATATATTTGCTACATTTGAGTCTATGCGGAGGTAGAAGGAAGTTACCACTTTTTTATTAAAAACCAAAACAAACTGCAACCGGCTGCAGTGAGCCGAAACGAGAAAGTAGAAAACCGTAGAAAAGTCCACGTGGATACGACCTGCCCCCTCACATTTTGAATCCAAAGTGGTAATAACTACACATACAGTATGTATGTATGGAAACACTTTGAGTTTCACAAATTGCCAGGAAAAGCAGAGCTACACAGCATGTCTAAAGCTGCATGCTAACTCTGTCATGGACAGGAAACGTTATCGTATTGTGGTAACGTGCGGTCAAGCCAGCCGTCACTGTTAATTAAATGATCAAAAATCGCAATAAATCATAACATTGAATCGCAAGACTTGTAGAATCACAATACTTAAAAATCACAATACGTATCGAATCGGCACCAAAGTATCTTGATAGTATTGAATCCGGAGATAGGTGTATCGTCTCAGCCCTTTAAAACAGAGTTCTATTCAAAGCTAAATGAGCAGTAGTAGATGTGTTTGTGGACAGGATGTATCGTGTTCTAGCCTTTCAGAGACTGATAAATGACATCCTCTGTGCACAAATACACTTTGCAAGGCTAAGAGAACAAAAGTTTTCTTAAACATTGAAGTCTTTTCTTGTGCTGGCACTGTGTAAATGCTGTGAAGAAATAAATCAGTCAATGGAAGACTTAATCAAAATCAAGATTTACTATAACTTTAATGCTGTATAGGACCAGGAGTATGTAAGATAGCTGCCAGCAACTCCATGATAGCTGGTTGCCGGTTCCAACATCCTGCTTCAGTTCACTCCATTGTGGCAAATTCAGTTAAGATGAATACAAAGGGATATGTAGTTTTGGCATTAACATTAGAGAACACACTTAAACTCAGAAACAGATGGATGGACATTGCTACTAACACAAGCTTGTGCAGATGCAAACATTTTTGTCCAAAATGCATACATTGAATACATCTGCACACACTTGCATGCAAAAGCACACACACAGTGACATTCACACGTTCACATCTGCCCATAAATGAAAGCTCTTTTATCATTCTCCAATATGTTTTCATATGTGGTTTCCCATCACCACAGAACAGGATATAAGTATGTGTGTGTGTAGCTACTGTATATTATGTCCTTCACTTACCTGATGAAAGTGTACCTCCCCTGTCTTCCTGCCTCCCCATCTTCCCCTCTCTTCTGTCTCCATCTTAAGATGTTGGTGGCTGTTTTCTGGTGTTTTGCTCGCTGTTCAGAGAGGCGACGCGGCCCCGCAGCTCTCTGTTCATTTTGACCTTGTTCAAACTCGCCCTTCCCTCTCCCTCCTGAGTTTTTTTTTTCTTCCTCTCTCCTTTCTCTCTTCTCTTTCTAAGGTTCCTGTTCCATCTCTCAGGCTGCCTCTGTGGTTGTTTTATCCAAAGTGTAGCGCAGTAGCCTTTGGAGTCACTGTCTCTTTGGCCTTTGACAGATCAGGATGGCAGTGTGTGACCATGGAGGATTGGGCTGTTTCTGCCTTCTTCTTCTTCTTCCTCTTGGTGTCTCTGTCTCTGCCCCTCTCTCTCTCTCTCTCCCTCTGTATCTAAATTAAACATTCGTTAAACTGCTGAGCACCAGCTTCGATGGACAGTGATAAAGAAGTAACATTATAGTAACAGTGACATGACATGGTGCTGTACAACCCCAGGGAATGACAAGAGAGAAAGGCGCCATAATCCATTTTAATTTCACTGATATCATTGTATTGAGAGAGAGAGAGAGAGAGAGAGAGGCAGTGGTTGGCGGAGCAAGAGGGAAAGGGGGAGAAGTGAAATGTCTCAGACCAGAGACTGTGCTCTAGCTGACTGCAGTGTCTTGTGGTGACCTAGTTGCAACCCCTTTGAAGTCCACAGGCTGATCTCTCTCTCTATAGGCTGCAGAGGAGATCTGCTGCATACAGCTTTATTAGAGCGGGATAGAAAAAGAGAGAGAGGTGAATCAAATTCATGGGGTCTTGAACCTGCCACAGATAGATGTGTGCATGTATATGTGTCAGTTTGTACATGCTTTCAAGTGTGTTAAGGATACGTTTTGGCTCTGACTGTGCAATTGCAAGCTCTTTCTCTCTGTGTATGTGTCTTTCAGGTATTCCTTTTGGAACATGCAGCTGTAATGCCAGGCCAAACACAGCCTTTATCCTTTAGCCCACCACATTAGGAGACAGTGGTGCATTGTCAGGAGAGCTGACCTAGAATAGTCCAATCACTCTACATCCAGCCCCCCGTCTGCCCTCTCCTGTGATCACCGCGCTGCCAATGCCGCAGTCTATACCGCGTGTATATGTGTGCGTGCGTGTGTGTGACCCAGTTCAGTCGCTGGTGTCGCCAGGCTTGCCCCTGGTGAGGACATGCATGTTAGGGCACAAAACCCTCAGATGTGTGTGTGTGTGTGTGTGTGTGTGTTCTGTTCAAGCACAGCTGTAGAGTTTCTTATATCGTCTGCGGTTCAGAAATTCTCTATCTTTTATTTCCACATTCTCGGACTAGATTAGCAGCTTCTCAGTTTAACCCCCACCCTTTTTCTGTCTGTATGTAACTGGCTGCCGCTGTCGTCTGTACATTTTAATTAACTTTGTGTACACTGATGATTAGAAATTGTCCATTTTAAGTTCAGCGTGTGTTCAAGAAGGGACAGAGCAAGTACGCGCAAGTGTGTGTTCATGGATACGCCGTACAGTACGACATGGCCGCTCAGTGAACCCTCAATTATTATGTGGAGCCTTTTCTCCTGCACCCCTCCATCCCTCCATCCCTGCATCTTCCCACCTGCTCCCCATTGAGATCCTCTGTGTGCAGACATACGCTGCTGGGGGCATGCTTAACCTTTTTTTCCCCGCCGCACAACACAAGGAGACACACAGACACACACGTGCTCTTCTTCAAGTTGGGCTTCAATTAAAAAATCCACTTCACTTTTTTTTTTCTTTCTCCTTTTCCTCCTGTCTTTCATTCCCTTCCTTTTGCCTTCTTTTTGAAGTTAGCCCGGGGCCTCGCAGAGCCTCATCAACCCTTTGCCTTGGCTAGATTGCATACAGGTACCCTCTGTGGCTATTTCAAATGACTTAATTAGCTTCTGAGTGCAGCGGGTTGGTAGAAGCCTTCTCTCTCTCTCTCTCCCCTATTCTTCCCTCTCTTCGTCTCTCTCTCTGTCTTCAGAGAGAGAGAAAATGATTGAGCCCATGTGACACATTTAGTCCCTTGCCGTGTGGTTTCACTTTCTAGGTCATGCTCTGGCTGTGAAGCTGACTGCCTATTACCTCGTAGAATAAGACGACACACACGGAGACATGCAGAGAGACAGTGGGAAGCGTGCATCCATGCGCACACACACACACACACACACACTCCCCACATGCATGCACAATCACACACGCCTCATTCTATGTTTAGTTTGATTGTCACTCTGCAATCTTTAGCTTAAGGCTACATCCACACGCCGTCATTTGTAATTGATCTTCTTTTCATTGATGCAATATTTATTAACTCCATAGCCAAACAGCAGATAAGCCAGAAATTTTGGTTGCTATTTGCTTAGCTAGCTTGGCACGTGTTTGTTTGTTTGGAGGCTCAGACGCAATCCAACACTGTTTTTGTTGTGTTAAGTCCCCAGGCGTGAATTCCCATACACACCAGTGATCAAGGTGTGTGTGCTTGTGTTCAGACTGTTGCTGCGCCTGTGTTTTTTTTTTTTTTTTATATCGGTGACAACAACGTCAAGGGCATGCCCCACTGCACTACAAAAATTCCATGTTGCCACATCCCATCTCAGCCCTGATGCCACACATATACATTACACATGGGTACTGCACACACTCGCATACACAAAGTAGCATGTCTTTTCAGCTCCCCCCTTCCAGGGGGACGTAGAGAAAACAGAAATGTGTCGGATGTTTCCACCTTTTGTTGTCCTCTGTTGTTGTTCGTGGCTTAAAAGCAGAGTCTGTCAGACTGTATGCGGCAATGCAAGTGGTAGCAGTCTTCCAAAAATGTCGCAAACAATCACAAACCTTGTCAGAAGTTTCGTCAATGACGGCTGAATGGTCCCCGTACCTGTTTTAGCATCGTCAACTGTCAAGGTCTTGAAAGTCGGGGGGGAGGAAAAAGTTTTTGCTCATAAAGCTTTATTGTAATGAAGTGCCTGACGGAAAGATATGACCACAAGGATGTGATCAGCGATGGTCATCAATGACTAAATGAGTTCTCTCGGCCCTCAGGGGGGGAACGAGATCTCAGGGGGTTTAGGAGAGCAATGTGCCTGTTAACTTCTGGCTCTCTGGTCCAGCTATAGCTTGCTGGCTAGCTTCAGGCCTGTGTTAAAAACCTGGGCCTGCTAAATTAAGTTTGGCTGCGTGCACAGCCTGTGGCACCGCACGCATGCACACACAAGTGCACTTGAAGTCAGGCATTCGCCCATACTAGTGTGCATGAACACACACACACACACACACACACACACACTCTCCCATTACCCAATCTTAATTGGCTACCTTCCTTCTTTCTCTCTTCCTCTCTATCTCTCTCTTGGACCGGCCTACAGGCCTGTTGGTACGCTGGCACACAGCAGCACAGTTTGGGCTGTGCGAGCAGGTCTGGGGGCACGGATGAAATTGGAGAGAGAAGCAATACAGATGGGTGCTAGGATGAGGGTTAGATCACAATCAGGAGAGGAGAGGAGAGAGGGCAAATTATGCCTCAATACAGAGTGATATTTCACACTGAATATTGGGGGTGGGGAAAAAAATCCATCCACCTATGTATCGCAACGATTTTTAACGATTTTGAAATTGTTTTTTTAATGCCAGAATCGACATACAGTATTTGCTTCTTTTCAGTCTCTGCAGAGGTAGAAGGAAGTTACTGCTTTTACTTTTGTAGTCTGAGTAACGTGATGTCATATCCATTCCATATCCGTCAACCGAAACAAACCACAGAAAATAGAAAATGGCGGAGGGTCCGCAGGGATACGACCTGCACCCTCACGTTTTAAATCCAAAGTGGTAAACACTACACATACAGTAAAGTATGGAAACACTTATCACACATTTCGAGGAAAAGCCGAGTTAGACATCATGGCTAAAGCTTCATGCTGACTCTGTCATGGACAGGAAACACTATTGTATTGCGGTAACGTGCGGTCAAGCCAGCCAACACTTGCATCTCTGTGGTCAAATCAGGCAACGCTACAACTGTAGGGCACCCATATACTGACATTTATGTTAAATGCATCCAAATGGCCCCGATGGAGCGGACCGTGGATGTATAAAGAGTACGTAGCTGAGCGACGGACTTGGCAAAGTTAGAGGAAGTATACACGTGTGACTATGTCTAGTTTTCAAAATAAGGTGTTAACACAGGGAACTGTATATACAAAATACATTTCTGGAAATATGATTGATTGGATTATATTCACCAGAAGTGTAAAACATTACATGTCCCTTATAAATTAAAAATAAATGACCGCTAATTTGTGAGGGAAATGTCTTTACTCTTTGATTTTTTAATTGCTGGAAAAAATGTAATAAATAAATCCTGACAATGACTGATATATTTGACTTCAGGACATCTCTGACTACATACTTGCTGAAAATCAAACATTTTGACTATCAATTTTGATGTTTTCCAAAGTAAAAGTCCCTAGATGTGTATGATTCAACTTTTTCCCATGGTGTAGTGTTAAAAAAATTAACAAAAATCGCAATAAATTGTAATATCAAATCGCAATACTTGTAGAACGGCAATACTTAAAAATCGCAATACATATTGAATCGGCACCCAAGTGTCGTGATAGTATCAAATCGGGAGATAGTTGTATCGTCCCAGCCCTACTAAATATCTTTAAAATATCAATGTTGCTGTATTTTCACCACCGCATATTCAGGCCACTTGTTAAAGCCACAGTTAGAAAGTAGAGTAGGAGATGCCTTTCTCCGTTTCCACTAGCTGAGGAGTTGTCATGTGCTGTCAGCCAGCTTGTTCTCCATGTGCCTGTCACCGCTCTGGATAGGAGCTCTGGGTCCCAGCATCCTGCCAATTGGTGAACCGTGTGTGATTGTGTGGGTGTGTGCGCATGTATGTGTGCATGTTGCCCTCAGAGCACTTTGTTGATTCTGCTCTGCAGTGTCAGTGACACATTGAGCGGGTTCGGTGGGAGTCCCCTGGTTTCCCTCGTGCTGTGTTTACTCCATCTGTTTACTCCCCAAAAACACTCTCAAATCTATTACCCCTCTCCCTCTCTCTCTTCCCCTCTTTTTTCCACTCTCTATATCTCTCTCTTATTTACTCCTGACTTCTCTTGACTTGTCGTTTCAAATCAGTAGCTGTGTGGTAGTCAGGTGGTGTGCCTGTCGACAGCCAGCGCTCGTCTCTCCCTCAGCAGGAGGTGGGATTGAGTTTCTCTCGCAGCCATCCAGCCAGCCATCTTTTCGCTTGAAGAGCCCGAACACATTCTTTTCCTGGATGGATATTTTTCACTTCTTTGTTCTTGATTAATAAAATAGTTGAATGAGAGAATGTGGGTAAAATACAAGGTTGTCAAACGCCAGTGATTATTTTTCAATTAGTTCTTTAGTCTATGAAATCAGGAAATTGTGAAAACAAAACATCACAATGTGTCAGAGTTCAAGTTCATATCTTCAGTCCTTATTTTGTCTGACCAATTCTTGATTGTAGAGCTCATTTTTAATTAATTTTCCTAATTGTTTTGTCTATAAAATATCAGAAAAATTGTGAAAAATGCAGTCCAGAATCCAAAGATATTCAGTTTCCAGTGATAGCCTATGGAAATGAGAAAAACAACAAATTCTCATGTTTGACAAGCAGGAACCAGTGAATGTTTGGTAACTCTTGACGAATGACGGATTATCTACAAACATGATCTAATATATACTGATCAGCCATAACATTAAGACCCCTGACAGGTGACGTGAATATCATTGATTGTCTCATTACGATGGCACCTGGCAGTGGGTGGGATATATTAGACAGCAAGCGAACATTTTGTCCTTGAAGTTGATGTGTTGGAAGCAGAAAAAATGGGCAAGCGTAAGGATGTGAGCGACTTTGACAAGGGCCAAATTGTGATGGCTAGATGACTGGGTCAGAGCATCTCCAAATACTGCAGCTGTTGTGGGATGTTCCAGTTCTGCAGTGGTCAGGACCTACCAAAAATGGTCCAAGGAAGGAAAACCGGTGAACCAGCGACAGGGTCAGACCCGAGGCTCATTGATGCCTGTGGTGAGCGAAGGCTGGCCCATGTTGTCTGATCCAATAGAAGAGCTACTGTAGCTCAAATTGCTGAAAAAGTTAATGCTGGTTCCAATAGAAAGGTGTCAGAACACACAGTGCGTCGCAGTTTGTTGCGTATGGGGCTGCATAGCCACAGACCAGTCAGGGTGCCCATGCTGTCATAATGTTATGGCTGATTGGTGTATATTTAAGCAATAACTCACGACAGGCCGTGGTATGTTGTGAGTTATACCACAGCTGAAGGGCGTTTTTTTAGGCCCAACATGAAGCAGATTTTTTATTAAACAGTCGTCAAGTATGGCAATATGAAAATTATAGACACTTTCCAATTTAAATATTTTTTTATCAATAAATAATAATATTCACAATAAAATAGGCCCTCCTCTGCCGCTCTGAGGCGGTTACTAGAACGGTGGTTGCCATGGAATGTACAACACAGGCAAGTGTTATATTGATTTCATTATTTGGATCTTTATTTACATTATTGTATGTTGCCATTTATTGTGCAACCATTGACAAACTGTCCATTTTCAGTAGGATGGCTTTGATAACTGCTTGTACTAGGCTTGCCTATTTTGTGAGGTAGAGGTGTGTTGCTTTGACATGGTGAGGATGTTTCTCCACTTTCTCTGGTCCCCGAGTTTCGGTTGCCAATCCATTTATGGCTGTAATCTCTCTGGTGTCAAGACCTGCATCAGATAGTTTCTGAACTGTGGTGCTACAGAGGAAGGGGCAACATTGTGGAGCCTCCTCTTTATGTAGCGCTGCATGACGTTAAGCAGGTGCATTTTTTTCTGGAGATGGGCACGGCTCAATCCACTCTCCCATAGAAGTTTATCTTAAATGTTTCCATTTTGTAGCGGGTTTTGGCAGCTGACTTTGTACTTACTTTGTATCTGTAACCTTTTCCATTTTGCCGGAAGTGATCCCCCCCATAACCCTGTCGCTAAGCAACCATGAGTCTAACGTTTTTTCTCAGACGCGGAGTGATACTGAAAGAGCAAAGCTTAGACGTGTCATAGCAGTGGCATGTGGGAATTATATCATGGCTATGAACCAATCAGATTGCTTGATTTGAGCTACCCGTTTTATAAACTGTAATATACGTACATATACACTATCTTTCATGTTGAGTACTGTACTGTATGTATTCCAAAAGTAAAGCTCTCTCTTGGTACTCTTTGAGTTACACAGTCCTGAAATCTGTGGTTTCCTGTAAATCAGAAGTAAAGAAAATAGGGAGAAGACAGGACATGGTGCTGTTTATTTGAGCTGGATTGAAGCCTGCGACCAGTGGTGTTGTTGGTTAAACCAGTATGTTCTGCGTTGGAATTCACTCTTGTAGTTTTTCTCTAAAACTGTGACCACAGGAAGCGGTCACTATGTGGGCTCGGATTCAGAGTAACTGGAACTGCTGAGTGTTTGGATGTGGCCATATGATGGCAGAGGTAATGAATGAATACATTATTTAATAAGGAATATTTATTTGATGTGATACATCATAGTCTCTAAAGGTTATCTTTGAAATAACGTCCAACAAACTGCATTTAAATTCACATTGATGTGAATAAAATCAATCTCAGGATTGTGAAATAATCATAGATTTTTTCTTTTCCACACAGCATCACCTCTGAAACAACTTCATTAAGCTGTGTGCTCATTATGCAACCTGTGCTATGGTTTTATAATGCCAGCCCTGAGTCTGTGTGTGATGGTATGAATTGATAGTTTACATACCCAATGCCAAGGGCACCACCAAGGGCTCATGAATGAGAGATGAAAAGAAGTAGAAGTGGAGCAGGAGAGGAAGAGAGAGAGATATCTCTTTTTTTTTTTTCCTTCTCATCCCTGCGACCAGCTAATTAGCCTGCTACACTACCAAGCCTCAGCTGCAGGGACAGGGTTCAATAGTTCACCCATCTACCACTGAGCTACAACGATGGTAAACCTGGATTACCTGCTCTACCGGCTACCAAACCCCAGTATTACAAGTACCTGTCTTGTTCAGCAGCCTGGAAATCAAACGAGTCCAAAGAGCTGGCCAGGTGGACTCACACTAAATCTGTTGTCCTGAGAAGAGACGGAGATGCTTACTCCATAATCTCTGTGAATCATGGGGGAAGAAAAAAAAGTTTGAGTGGCCTGGAAACTGAAGAGCTTGCATATTCAGCAGTAGGGACACTTTGGGAATGAAAGACAACCAAATATTTGTTAATGGGATCAGATTTATGACGACTGTCATTTAAAATGGGATGGTATAAATGCTTTGTCCTAGATGTGTCAGCGACGCCTGTAAATGATTAAAGGCTATTGATGATATGGACCGTCAATCTGTTTTTGTTGTGACAAGCTGAAGCATCGGAGATGAGCTCTCATCTCGATATTTGATATTGCAAGACTAAGTGAGGCTTTAGTCCGTCAGCCCATTGATTTAGATTGGTTATAGATCTTATTAATATATTTACTTTATGTTCACATACGAAGCATTAAGCAAACATGGAGTTCTTAGCTTGCTCTAAAAAAGACAGGGTTGAGAAAAAAGGCAACAATTGACACTTTTTCCATCATTACGTCATGTGCAAAGACCTGCATCCATACAACGTTGTGGAAAAAGAAGGCTTTTGTTACATGAATCGCAATATACTGTATCTTATGGCAGTATTCAGCATATCGCAAAATGTTTAACATCGTAATAAGATCGTATCGTGACTTAAGTATCGTGATAATATCATACCGTGGGGCCTCTGGTGATTCCCATCTATAATAGACATACACCCGAAGTGGCCCTAAAACCCATCTTCAATGTGAAATGAACATGTAGAGGTAACGGCAGAGTGCTGTAAGAACGGGAACATAGGCTTTTGTACAGACAAACGTCCAAGAGCAAAAATGCGCGCACACCCCATGCTGTACACATTTATTCTCACATCTTCATTTTGGTCTCAAACGATGCACAATGTATGCTGATGTGTAGATATATTTTGTGTGAGTAAGGGATTGTCTGTGTGTGTGTGAGAGACCGAGAGAGGGAGAAGAAGAGACCGAGAGAGACAGACAGATTGACAGAGACAGAGATGCCTTTAATGTATTAGAATAGCCATATAATAGAGGACAGCATATTAAAATTCCATTCGTCTTTCTTCCTCATCTTCATTCCGCCTTATTCATCAGATAAAAAAAAAATCATCAGTTATTAGTCTGGTAATAAAGGGATAGTACACCTCAGTGAATGTCCTTCTTCCCTTCCTTGTTAAAAAAAAACATAGAACAAAATATATATAAATAACTGTGAGCCTGAAGTTTTACATTTATGAATTTGTAATTCGATTTTTTTTTCTTTTAAGAATCAGGAAAAGAAATATTAGTTCAAGAAAATGTGTCATCTTCTGTGTTTGTCTGTTTTTTCTTTGTGTTTTCTTTCTTTTTTCTTCTTTCTTCTCATCATACTTCTTCATGTATGTATACGAGTCTTCCCTGCACTCCTCCTGGTCGTGTGTCAGCCGTACCAGCGCTAGCTTCCTGTTGCTGGCAGAGCCGAGTATAGCAGCAGAGTAGACTTGGAGGGTCGAGTCGGGCTAATGAAGTTGTCAGAGGCGTGTAGCATCGGAGGCTGATGGGAGGGCCTGCCAGGCAGCCAATAGTGAGGCTGCGTCTGTGATCAGCCGAGCATGATGGGAGACCACCCTGCGCAGCGAGTGCTGAGGCCCGGCACAGCCCCCAGATCAAAAGAGCTGGCCCTCTAATACACCAACAATTAGAGAGATGCTGCAGCCCGACGCTCACACATAAGCAGATATTAGTGTGAACACGCACTCATAGACGCACGCAAACATAAACACATTCAAGTGTGTACTAATGAACACATTTATATATATATATATTTAATAACTCACAAATACAGCAGCATGCAGAGATTGACTGAGGGAATATAACGAAGGATGACGTAAAAAGAGAAAAGACAAAACGTGTCAGTTTCATGTCGATGTCTTTAGCCAATCATTCATCTCTTCAGCCCCTTTTCGCTCTCTCCACTAAAAGTTCTGCTTCCCTCCTCCAGGTCCATGCCTCTCTTCCTCCATCTCCTCTCCTCCTCTCTGTTGCCCTCCTTTAGTTAAGATATCTCATTAATAACCACTTCTCTTGCCTGCCTCCTGTTAGCCTCCAGTGTTAGCTTGTTGCTCGCTGACACCGCCGCCTCTCTGTCTTTCCTCCCTTTCCTCTCCTCTGCTCTCTCCTCTTGCTCTCTGCTCTGCCCAGGGTTCTTGTTTGAAATTCAAGAGTGGTGCAGTGAGACTGCAATAACCTACATACAGATCTGTCTCTCTGTCTTTCTCATTTTCTTTCTCTCTCATTTATTCCACCATCAGTCCTTTTCTTTTTACCCCCCCCGTCCCCCCCGCCACGCTCCAGTGTATTTTTGAAATAAATATTATTAAAGGTGTAATGTATGTGCATATTTAAGAACACTAATGAATATTTTTATCTTTTCTTTTTTTTCGCTTCATCTTTCTTTACAAACATCTTTGTCAGTCTGGCAGAATTTTGCACTTTTTCATGCTTTGTTCTTTTTTATTTTCCTCACACCGCTACGGGAAGACATGCGGGGGGTTCTTGATGTCAAATTGCTCTCTGTTTACCATTGGTTAATTTAAAATGCTGATGCGTCCTGCCTCCACCTCGCCTTAGTTCCTCATTCTGCACCATCCTGCTGCGTGTCCCTGTAGCTTTGCGTGTACTCGTGTGTGTGTTTGTGAGGAGTGCGCGTATGCAAGTGTGTGACGCTGGAGGCGCAACTCCTGTATGCCCCGCTGACTTCTCGGTGAACTCCTCTCCTGCAGATTAGAATAAAGACAAGGAGAGGAGGAGGCCAGATGAGAGGAAGAAAGTTTTTGTGTGTGTGTGGATGTGTGCATAAACAGTGTGGGGGCGCATGTGTGTTTATTAGAGGGATGGAAGTGTTAGCACGTGTATTAATACTCATATGTGCTGGTGTCTATGTGTGTAGTTTGTGTAAAGTTTCTTGTGCTTTTTTACTTGTGTGTGGAAGTGGCGTATGTTGGCAGTGGGTGGCAGTGCAGGAAAAGCAAGCTGGCTCGCTGGTGGGGATCCTGAGTCACAACGTTAAAGTAAAAAAAAAATCATATCCTCCTTATTCTGTGTGTGGAAGACGCTGATGTTCATCATTCCCTTCTTTAAATCATTTTAGTTGCCCTTTAATGACAGCAGGGGCATTCTCCTTTTGTTTATCTCTTGCTAATTAGTTGATTATATACCAATTAATGCAACTTTAAAGGCAATTCTTACAACTTGAAGTTATGTGATAATTATTTTCTATTATTATAGGGGGCACAGAGAGAGCGGAGGGCATATGCGCAGTTTGAACTTTAAGGTTGGGGGTTCACAAGAACAAATCTAGAGGAAATGTAATGTGTACAATAGAGGCTTTGTTTACACAAATATTAATAATCAGGCACCAGCAGGTGCATTTTTATATCCTGACTAATATGCCCAATGAGTGATGGAATATTGCGAGAATTACCATAGAAACTGAACTCACACAAACCGCAGAACCCGACAGTAAACTTGAGATGAACCTTGCAGGCTTGTTGGTAGGCCTACAGTAGGCTACCCGGTGGAGTCTAATAGCATGTATGTTAAAACACAGAGAGGTCTAGTGTATTGGGATGCTGTGTGTACATACTACTCCTTACTGCATGCATCGCAAGCAAGCGTCAGCGACAAAATTAGTTTGATTGCATTGTTTTCTATCAGGATGTCCTAACTGGCCATGAGTGACGCAGCACGGTGCAGCGCGACGTTTGGAGCTGAACTTTTATTGGACGCTGTTTCTATTTATTCCTGTCGCTCATGTTGAAAGCGTCGCAATGGACGAGGAACGGCTGATTTGTGAAGTTGAAATGAGGAGTTATCTACAGTATATGATATCTCCTCATTTCACTATAAAAACCTAAATAAGGTGACGGCTGGCTTGAGGGAGATCGTGATGAGATGTGTGTGCGTGCGTGCTTGCATGTGTGTGTGAGTGAGAGAGAGAGTGTGCACACATGCACTAGCCTGATTAACCCTGATTAATCCGCAGTAAAAACACTTCAGTATTACTTGGGGCAACCTTGGGATGCCTATTCCCCTGCTCATATTTGTCTGTTTTATGTCCAGGAATTAGTAACACACAAAGTGCTTCTACAGATGTGGCAAATTTAAATATGCATGCTTAACTTCGCGCCAAGATCCTCAAAGTTAGTCAAATTGGATGGTTAAAGGTTCAAAGCTCGGGGCAGCGTGCCTTTTTGTAGCCGGGGAGGCGCCGCAAAACGAGAGCGAAAAGGCGAATGATTACTTGGCATGGATCATCACATAGGGTCAGAACATGGGTTTAAATGCTGCGGCGCTAACTCTCAGAGGGAGTTTTGTGTGTGTGTGTAAAGGAAAAACGAGAGACGGGGAGGGAGGGAGGGAGAAGGGCAGATGTTATATTGATGGCACGCCACGCTTCTCTTCTCTGTCCTGAATAATCATGATCCTGAGCTGATGGGATGCTGCTTCAAAAAGATGAGAGTATGCGTGAACTGTGGATGAACTGGAACCTGCACATGAACCAAGGCTGGTGGTAGCCCAGCCCAGCAGCCATCCCTGTTCCCCAGCCGGGGAATTCCTAAACCGGATTCATGCTGATATTGACGAGAGGTGGAGTTGAGGGGGGGAATTTAGAGCACTTTTGTATCTTCTTAGATGGGTGCACATGTTTTTGAAATTGTTGGTTTGATGTCAATTAAATGGAAAAATGATCATTTGCTTTTGTGTGCATTTGGTTGTTTTTATGTGAGAGAGAGATAGAGGGAGATTCGGTCAGACTGGGCCAGCTGAGTGAAAAGGCAGGTGAGCAGACGTTTGCTCCAGGCTTCTATGCTACCTTTTGATACAACAGGCTTTGTGGAACAGACACGATTTTCCCTCTTTTTTTCCCCTGTCTCTATCTCTCCATCCTTCTCTCTCTAAAACTGTCACTGTCTGCATGTAATCTCTTTAGGGCTTTCATCATTTCCCTGCCTCAGATCTCACCTTTCTTATGGTTGTGTTTTTCCTGAATAATATGAAACTTGAGCGACAGATCCTGGGACAGATGTGTGAAGAGCGGGGACTGTTGTACCAGATCACACAGATGGGTGGCAGTATACTGTCAGGCTAGATCGACTCTCTCTCTCTCTCTCTCTCTCTCTCCCTCTCTCCCTCTCTCCCCTTTGCTCCCCCCTCTCCCTCTGACTTAATTGGGCCCCATTTGTTATCTATCTATCTATCTATCTATCTATCTATCTATCTATCTATCTATCTACGTACATATCTATCTATACCCTGACTTATATCATAATATATACATATAAATGCATGTATATCCATCTCTGAAAAAGGAAATCTACGTTTTCATAATATCAGATCAAATCATGGATTTAACTGTATTTCTACCTCCATGGTCGTATTCAGCTCCCACTATCACACTGTTTTCATCATTCATCTTTTTCTGCTCTCCCAATCTCCCTCCGGGCTATCTCTCCCATTTCTACGGACTCTTCCCTCATCACCCCCTTGCAGGTGCTCCCTGCTTAAATGCTAAAATGCATTGATGTTAGCATTTGTTAGCGTAGCCGTGGCTATTCATTGCTCTCTGTCCGATATAGGGTCTATAAAAGAGCGGATGGATGAGAAATTGTAGCACTGCGTACCAGCTGTGACTCAGTACCATCAACTTAGAAAATGATGTGGAGCAGATAAATGCAGACACACACACACACACACACACACACACACGCACGCACACACGCACACACACACACACACACACACACACACACACACACACACACACACACACACACACACACACATACTGTTTGCCCAGATCAAGGCCGTGGCTCTGAGGGACTAGAGGGAGATCAGGCGCAGAGAGCCTATGGAAATAGACGGCTTTGTCATCGAAACACCCACCACTCTTCCCCGGAGATGCACTACTGTGGTGGTATTCTCAACTCACAGACTTTCTTCCTCTTCTCTTTTTTCCCTTCTCTTGTTCTATAACCTGCATCTGACACACACCGCTCCCTCCTTTCCCATCTACATTTTTTATTGTCCTTAAGCTACGCAGCATTTACTCTGAAAGAGCGTCTGTACTAGTTTGTCATAACTAACTTTTAGTTAGAATGAACTTTGCAACGTACAAATTATTTTTTTTCTTTCGTTCTGTTTGTTTTTTTGACTTTGTGACATTTTACAAAAACTTGTAAATGACGACTGGGCAGGAATGAGCTTATATTTTCTGTTATAAGCCAGTTAGTGGGTGTTAAAATCGTGGATTTAATTCTCAAAAATAACACCAAAGTCTGGGGATGTAAATTTTAACATTGTCGACTATATGGCTTATGATTTTTACTTTCTTTCTGGACCTACAGTATCTATTACTTCCTTTTGCAACTGTCCATATCTCCCTCCTCTTTTCTTTTGCTAAGCAACGTAGTGTGGCGAGCACTCAGAGAATCCCTGTATTGTGAGTCTGCAGCAAAAGGAGGAGGATTACTAGCCAACTGTTTGCTGTGTCACTCTGAAAACTGTCCAGGATTCATTACTACTCAGAGTAAACGTACTGACTAGCTTGCCATTGTATTTTATTTTTTCAGCATTGTTTGTTATGTGCTACTTTTTGTATGCTTTTTCCAATATGCCACCAAAACACTCCAAAGATATATATCTGGTTATCAGGTTATTGCACGTTAGGCAGTTTAGAAGTCAATGTTTTTCTTCTCTAAGATTTTCTGATATCGAACATTGCACAATACAGTAAAAAAAAAATCTGTTCAAATTTGTATATATCTATCAACAGGTCAGGGTTCCTTTCCAAATATATTCATCTATCCTGCAGCTGAATGAGCAAGAAAACTAAATCTTTTTTTTTTATTTACTCTTGTTTGCACACTATTTGCTTCAATCCTGCTCTCTCATTCTCTAAATGCAGTGGATTTGAGTCGACAGTTATGTTCACTCCTTACCCACCGTATCTTCATTTCTTCCTTATTTTCCTTGAAGCTCGGGAGCAAAGCAGTTTTGTGAAATGTTTAAGCCTCAGTGTTTGGTGGGCAAAAATAGCACAAAGTAAAATGCAAAGTCACTACTATTACTGGAGACTGTCCTTTCTGTCTTTCAAGCTCTCTCTTGCACTTGTCTCTCTCTCACTCTGGTAATGTTAGCAACCCCACCGTAGGCCGGCATCATAAGCAGATAATGAGTAATTGTAAGTGTGTATGTTTTTTGAAGGGGGGGTGGTACGAAGGTGAATGGAGTGTCCCTCCCCCCGTCAAGTGGCTTTGCGTTGCCGGGCCCGCCGCCCCACTGAGCCGGGGTTTGATTCTGGCGGTGGCAGCTCTGTCAGAAATCAAAACAGGCACTCCCCCTATCGCGTTCTCTCCCTCTCAGGAGCACCTATGCTGTGTGAGTGGACAGGTCTTGTGCTCGCACACATGCTGGTAATTGTAAGCACATATGCATAAACACACACAGCAGCCTCCCACCTTCCACTGTGGTACCAAGCAGAGAGTCATATATATTTTTTAACTGGCTGAAGGAGGTGTTGCAGCTTGCTTATTCATTATTTGTGCTCATGTTTTTACAGCGCAAATTTTCTTTTTTTTAATAACAGTTAGGTGTTGAGCCAGCCCCGTGTCCTGTTTCTCCTCACCCCGCTCCTTCTGTTTTTCCATCCACCCCATTCCCACCCCAACACCTGAGAGAGTTGAGGGTCTGCCGTGCCCAACTTGACCACATGTTTGCAGGGTCAGCCAGAGTATCTGGGTGAGAGCCAGCCCGCTGAGAGCCGGAGCCAGGGCAGGCCAGGGTTTGGTTTTGACCAGCAACGAGACCTGGAGTGTGGGCAGACTGAGATGGAGAGGTGGGGGCGGTCGGACTGCAGCTCTTGTATCCTGCAGATTAGAGCGATACACCATCTATACACACACAGGATGGGCTTTTCAACATACCGCACTACCCTGGCCATGACTGCCTGAACCGGGGAAGTGTGTGTTCCAAGTGCGCAAGCGTGTGTGTGTGCAGAACGACGTCAGAAAGAGGCACTTTTTTTTTATGATATGTAACGGCAGCGTAAACTTTTCACCCCACTTTCTCATGTGATCGGACTAAAACAGCATTCCACGGAAAACGCATGCGCCTTGCACCTGTGGGTGTGTGTGTGTGTGTGTGTGTGTGTGTGTGTTTCTGAGCTAATAGCAATACGAGCGGTGGACTGTGGATTACCTCTAGTTCAGACAATTATCTTTCCACCAGTCAATTCAAGGTCAGTTTTACAAACCCATTTACTTGCCAGCAAATATAAGCGTCAATCTAGCGTCTCTGAATGAAAGCGCTGTTTCAAACATCTCTATATATGACGTTTTGTTATTGTTTTTCTTACTCCGTTATTTTGCTTTTCTATTTTTGTATGTATATTTTTTTCTGGAGACGAGTAGTAGGTTGCTTCTCAGTGTTTGTATGCCAACCGCTGCAGTCACATGGACTCTTCGCATGTGTGTGTGTGTGTGTGTCTTCTTTAGTTTGTTGCTCTGCCTAATAGCTCTGGCAAGTGAATGAGGCCTGATGTTTGGAGCTTATTTAATAGGCAGTGCGCGTGCATGTGTGTGTGCTCAGTCTTTAGCAGTGTGCCACGTCTCAAGCCCCTTATTCTTGGATAATTGTGCTGCAAGTCCTCAGCCTCCCCTTTAGCCTGAAAACCAAGCTCATTGCGGCCCCCGAAGAGCCCCCCGACAAGGTAGGGGGGGAAAAAAATCCCAAGTTGTCCTTGTGCATAAAAGTAGATTCTACTCTCCAACACCTTTTCAAATTAATATTTGTGATGGGCGCCATTCTGCCAGCCCCAGTTTCTGTTCCCCGCCTTTGTTCCTGCGTTTGATGTAATGGAGGCAAGGACAAAGAGGAGAGCAGGCAGAGTGTGTGAAAATGGTAGTTAAGTGGGCTTAAGGGCTCCTTCAGTAGCTTCTGAAAGGCCCGGACCCTGAATAGGACCCTCGCACTGCTAAGCTGTAGTGCAGTAAACAAGACAGGTCCAGCACAAAGGTGCGTCTCAAATGAGCACAGACACCCTCCTCCTCTTTCGCCTCACCCCGTCTCACCCCGACCTCCCACCCGACTCTGACATCTGGCCAATCCCAAGATCTGTCTTGAGTCCTCGCTCGATTCCCCTCCCCTTTTATTCCCCCTTCATTTTTTTTTTTTTTGCTCTCCTTCATATCTTTTCTCTTGTTCTTTAGTGTTCTCTCTCTGTGCTGCACTCTCTTCTGGTGTGTTTGTGTTTTGTTGCGCTGGTCCCGGCTGGACGGCTTGCTCCCCCTAGCCAGCCTCGTCCCCAGTGCTTGGGCGGTTCGGCTCTTTTGTTTAGTTAATTGCAATGAGTATAATGTACTAGTCTCTCGGAGGTCCGCGAAAGACAATTAGACAATCCCAAGAATTTAATGAGACACCAGCAGCCCCTATCCCCCCATACTCTCCTTTGAGAAACACCCTGCTCTCCGTTGGCACCGACTGTGATGTAGCGAGGAGGGGGTTGCCACGCAGGTCGCCTGTCTGTGTCTGTTTGTGTGTTTACCAGATTGTTGGTCTGCCCATCAGAGAAATCGCCAGAGAGAAAAGAGCCAGAGAGATGAAACAGAAAGAGAAAAAAATAAAGTATTCTGTCTAGATTTCAATTCTACATTAATGGCACATTTCCAGGCCTGTTGCACCATGGGACTCTCATCTGAAGAATTGCTCTTCCCGGACAGGACAGACTTCCCGGGAATGTCCGTGTAATTATTAAGAGCGATTATCCTGTTCACCCAGTGAAGGGACAGAACACTTGACAGTGTCATCCCCGAAAGGAAGAGGGATTGCTGGGGGGCCTGGGTGATAGACGAAACCCTGGGTGGCCCTTTAAGGACTTCTCCCCACTCCTTTCTCTCTCTCTCTGTCTTTTTTCTGTCTCTATTATTTTGCCCAATGTATTCCCTTTCTCTCTGTCTCTTTTTCTGTCATACATTCCATCGTCAACTCTTTCTAAGACCTCTCTCTGGATCATGCCAAGATAAAGCTGGCCTTTTAAAACAGAGGAAATATCCATAAGTGATTCATTATATCTCTCTTCACCTCGCATGGAGATTAATTAATAATATCACTCTGCCATTGTCAAGTGCCTGCAATTCACAACCTTAAAAACCTACATCATGAAGGAGAGAGTTTTTTTTTTCTTGTATTCCTTTTGTTTTCCCCTTCTCTCCTCCATTCTTTCTCTCATTCTGTCATTCCTGTGCTTTTTTCTTTCTTCTCCCTGGCTAATCATGGTGTTACAACAAAAGACGGGGCTCCATTATTGCATGTGTGCGTCCCAGAAGAAAGGAAATGAGAACGGGACAGAGGGTGGCCGTGGCCTGACACCGCACTATTAATCTTCCAGTAAAGCCTTGTCAGGCAGAAACGGACACAAATGGATCACTCCCATTAACTGGGGGAGTGTAGGTAAGGGCTTTAACAAGCGTTTACCAGAGTCCATTTTCTCGCTAATGAAGAGGGGGAATACGCGACCTCCCAGCCAAACCTGCCAGACCGCACTTAAAGGTCTGGATGGAGGAGGAAAAGAGGGAGGAAGAAGAGCCGGAGGAGGAGAGAAAGAACGGAATATGTGAGCATTAGTAAAAAGCTCTGCTCTCGGTGCTGAAATGTCGTATCAGGTATGGTGAGAGGTTAAGGCTTGGCCACCTTAATGTTCACCCTCCATCCGTATTTTTGTCTCCAAGACCTGTGAACTACGGTCTGGACTATAATGGCAGCCCTAACCTTAATGTGGGAAAAATTAGATACCTCTCACCTCTCGGAAAATCCTGTACATTACTATCATCTAAACCCCTTCCTGCTAGCATGACCACAAGCTAATAGGGTGGCTTGGCTCGGCTTGGTTTGACTCGGCATGCCAGCCCAGGACGGCAGGGATTTGCATCTCCATTACAACAGGGCTACCTG